>NC_085137.1:469667628-469692628 GCF_035046485.1 Aedes albopictus | reverse complement strand
TAATTAGAACGGCAAGAAGTTTATCAAGCCTATTATCGAGCAGGGAAACTTTTTGATGGCTCATGTTCTGATGTTATGTGCAACGTATAGGCAGAGCTGAAAAATATCAGACCTCTCAGTTGATTGCTTGATCACCTTCACTATCACTGGAGGCCGAATAATATGAAAACGATGGTTACAAACTAAGATATTTTTTTCCACAATCACAGATCACTTTACAGTCTTCGACAAAGTTTCTTGCATGGGTTTGGTTCAATTTTACATTTAACCACTTCCGACGGGACACACTGAACGGGTTCCGGGATAGTACCAATTGTCCCAAATATGGTTTCTTGCTAACTGTGCATCAGGTTTCCTATAAAGCTGCGAATTGATGTGTCGCATGCATGGGTTTTGTTCATTTTAACTTGTGACCAATTCCGCCGGGACACTCGGAACCGGTTCTGGAACACAACTCCAACTAACATTAGTCTCTATTAATGTGGCCTGAGGCTTTTTTTCTTGCAAACCGTTCATCAGGTTATCGAAAAAGTCACGATGTGATGTGCCACATGCTTGGTTCAATTTTATATTTGACCACTTTCGGAGGGACTCCCGAAACCGGTTCCCGACTACTACCGGTTGCCTCAAATGTGGTCTGAGACTATTTTCTTGCTGACCGTTCTTCAGGTTATCGAAAAAATCACTATTTAATGTGCCGCATGCATGGGTTTGGTTTGCTTTTATATTTGTCCACTTCCGCTGGGACATACGGAACCGGTTCGGGAACATTACCGGTTCAGATATGGTTCGAGACTATTTTCCTGCCAACCGTTCATAAGGTTTTCGAAAAAGCCGCTATTTGATGTGTCGCATGCATGAGTTTGGTTCACTTTTATATTTGGTCACTTCCAGCGGGACACCCGGAACCGGTTCCGGAACACTACCGGTTCAGATATGGTCCGAGATAATTTTCCCGCCAACCTCTCATCAGGTTTTCGAAAAAGCCGCTATTTAATGTGTCGCATGCATGGGTTTGGTTTGCTTTTATATTTGGCCACTTCCGACGGGACACACGGAACCGGTTCGGGAACATTACCGGTTCAAATATGGTTCGAGACTATTTCCCTGCCAACCTTTCATCAGGTTTTCGAAAAAGCCGCTATTTGGTGTGTCGCATGCATGAGTTTGGTTCACTTTTATATTTGTCCACTTCCGGTGGGACACCTGGAACCGGTTCTGGAATACCACCGGTTCAGATATGGTCTGAGGCTATTTTTCTGATAACCGTTCATCAGGTTATCGAAAATGTCACGGTCTAATGTGTCGCATGCATGGGTTTGTAGTATTTTCATATCTTGCCCCATCCTGGGGTACCGATCCGGAACACATAAATGGCCATAACTCCGAAACGGCTGGACAGATCCGAACCATTTTCAATAGGAAACTATGGGACCAGATTCCGCGTCGTATGAACCATCGGTCGTTAAAATCGGTTGAGATTTAGTACATAAAAGAGATGTGAGTTTATTTTGTACACACACATACAGGGGATGGCCAAAATGTTTGGGATAGGCAACTTTTTTTCTCTCACAAAAATGTTCAACATGATGTAACTTTACATTGAGTACATCAAAAAATCTCAAATTTTGACTGTTTGTCAACCTATTATATGTGCATCATCGGTACAAATTTGGGCTCGATTGAATAATGTTTCGCAAAGTTAGAACCGTTCAGGTAAAACACTATTTTTTAGACAGCTTATTTTTGAGCTGTCATATCTCGGAAACGAGTGAACCGAATTGAATGAAATTTTGAACGTACACTAACAATATGTAAATGCTTCACAAACTATTAAAACATAGGTACTTTTTAAACGTTGAAAAAAGTTATCATGGATTGACACTTTTTGGATTTTTCTCGAAAATATGTATTTTTGTTACATCAATGTCAATAAATTTTAGTGTTGATATCCAAAGATTTTCCACTTCTGTTCTCAAGTTACCTCTAATCAGATATATTAGAGCCTATTTAGATTGAAGAAAGAACACATTTAGTAATTTTTGTGTGGTATTGTAAATTTGACCTATTTTCCTCGATATGGGTAAAAACTTCATCCCGGTATAACTTAATTCGCCGTGAGAAAATATAACATTTTATAACGTCGTATTAAGTATCAATATATTGTTGATAAACGGTAAAAAATTCATTAAATTCGGTTCACTGGTTTCCGAGATATGTCACTTTAAAAATAAGTTGTCTAAATAATAGTGTTTTACCCGAACGGTTCTAACTTCGCGAAAAATTAATCAATCGAGCCCAAATTTGTACCAATGATGCTCATATAATAGGTTGATAAACAGTCAAAATTTGAGATACACACACAGACATCATCTCAATTCGTCGAGCTGAGTTGATTGGTATATGTGATTCGACCCTCCAGGCCTTCTATCAAAAAGTCATTTTTGGAGTGAACATATAGCCTTTCCAGTACACTTAGTGTACGAGAAAGGCAAAAACACTTGGAACTCTTGCAGCAATTTGCGAAGGAATATTTTTGAATGAATACGAACAGGAATTTCTGAGAAAAAACTCCGAAGGAATTTCTGAAGAAACCTCCAGTAGTATACTCGCAGAAAACTTAAGTAGTACTTTTGAAAGAATCTGTGGAGAAATCTCTTAAGAAATCCTAGGAGAATTCTTGGAGGAATCACAGGATGTTTTGTTTAATTTATGGTGAAACTTCATAAGAAACCATTGGCGGAATGTCTAAGAATGTTTATTGAGGAATCTTCAGGAGAACTCTTAAAGAAACCCTTTGATAAAATTTTAGAAAAATTTCTTAAATTTTTTCCTGGAGCAACCTGCGTCCGTATCTCTAAAATAGTTCCTGTAGAAATTTCCGGAGAAACGTCTAGATTTGCTTCTGTAAAGATCCTTCAAAACACGCTTGATATCTTCGTAAAAGAATTACAGATAAAATTCAAGGGAAATATTTCAGAATAAAATCCGTGATGAATTCGGGGAGGAATTCTTAGAGCTATTCTTCTTCTTCTTTATGGCTCGACATTCGTATTGGAACTAGGCCTGCCTCTCTTCAACTTAGTGTTCTTAGAGCACTTCCACAGTTATTAATTGAAGGGTTTTCTTTGCCTGCCATTGCATGAATTTGTACATTGTGTGGCAAGTACAATGATACACTATGCCCAGGGAGTCGAGAACATGTTCCCGACCGGAACGGGAATCGAACCTGTTGTCTCCGGATTGGCGATCCATAGCCTTAACCACTAGGCTAACTGGAGACCCCATTCTTAGAGTTATCCTTAGAAGAAAACTTAGGGAAATTTATGAGAAAACAAAAGGAGGATTGTCTGCAGGAATTCCAGCCTGAATCACTGTAAGTTATAATGTAAGAATCGCTGGAGAATTTTTTTCCGTATTTTATGGATGATTCCCTGAAGAAATTTTTGGACACACTGCTGCAGAAATTTTCACTAGAATCAGTAAATATTTTTTAATACATCTGTGGTAGACTTCTCGAATAAAAAACATGTGCGAATTTCTGAAGAAATTTCTGGAAGATTTTCTTTGCAAGAAGTAATAAAGAATCCTGGAGAAATTTCCGATATTTTTTTAACGAATTCCAAGAAGTAAAAGTAATCCCTGGTTTTGGAGGAGGTATACGACTGGGAGGAAATGTTGACTGCTTATCCCTTGAAAAAGGTCCAATACACGGGACCGAAACGTCGGGCTATGCCAAACTAGCCGTTTCAATGCTCTTAGACTGAGAAAGCCACAACAGTTCAACAAGTAATCCCTGGTTAAATTGTAGAAGGATTCCATGGAAATCTTCCATAAAAGCGTTCCTAAAGGAAATTTTCTTGGGAATTCGTTTAAGAAGAAGTGAAGAAAGTGCTGGAGAAGTTTCTTAAAAGACTCCTGGAAGTATTTTTGAGGGAAACGCTGAAGGAGTTTCTGAATGAAACCTTGATGGATTTTAAGATTGAATTCCTGGAGTTATTTCTAAAGGAATCCATAGAGCAATTTTGAAAAAAAAACATCGAAGGAGTCCTTGGACAAATTTATGGATTCTCCAGGAAAATTTCCAATTCACTAAATAAATCCTTAAAGATATTTCTTGAGAAATTCTGAATTTTAGATTTTCTGAAGAAATCCATGGATGACTTCCTAAACGAATTCTCATACAGATTTCTGAAAGAATCTATGGAGGATCTTCTGAAAAAACACATAGACGCTTTTCTAGTGGTATTCTTCAGCAGATATAACGAGATATAACGAGAGTTGATGTTTTTTCAGAGTGATGCTCACGTTTCCTCTGACTCGTCTGAACGACTGAAAGAAAATCTAGCAGACTTGCCATTTTTTCCGCATTTGAGCGACGTTTCTGAATGGATTCAAACAAAAAGAGTAACTCAGAAATGCTTCGGATTGCTTGGCGTCTTGTCTCTAGCAGAATTCCTCCAGAGGTATCTCCTGGATTTCTTCCGAGGATTTCTTCCAAGGACTCCTTCAGAAAATCCTCTATGAATCCCTAAGAAATTTATTATAGGGATTTCTTCAATACTTTCACCAGTACCTTCGTTTGCAGTTTTAAGTTAATTGTTAAGTTAAGTTTAAGTTAAGTTTAAGTTAAGTTTTAAGTTAGGTGCAGTTTGCAGTTTTAAGAAATTCCAGAATAGGGTCTGGGACCATTTGGGCAGGAGCACCTATTTTGGGCACTTGCTGTAATACCTCGATCAATTTTGAATCGATTGACTTGATTTTTGAGACACGATCAGATACGCACAGTATCTAGCCAGGTTCAAAAATTCAAGTCAATCGATTTGAAATTGACTGAGTTATAGCAGCAGAAGTTACTTCCAGAGTTTCAACAGAAGTTTTTCATGATTTTTATCTAGGAATTAAGAGGAACCGTGATGATTTTCTTCAGATTTTCTTCCAGGCATTTATCCAGCAATTGATCCAGAGACAGAAATTGCTTCCAAAATTTTTGTCCAGGAATCCCTTCAGAAAATTTTTGAAACTTCTTCTGGGAATCTCTAAAGGTAGCATCAGTTGTTTTTCGAGGAATTCCTTTAGCCGATTCTGAGGAATTTCAAAATAAATACCTTCAAAGATGCTTTCTAGGATTTTTCCAGTAAAAACATCTTAAGGAATATCCAAAACAATTCCTACATGAATCCCAGTAGATATTTGTGACGGCCTGCAGTTCCATTAATTGCTGATAAAATCCTTGTAGGAATTTCTGCGAGAATTCCTGAAGAAATCCCCCAAGAAAGTTCTGCAGCAACCCTTGGAAAAAAATTCAAAAAAATAAATCATTGTAGAATTTTTAATGATATCTTTAACGGAACATTTTGAAAACACCATTAAAGAACTTTAAAAAAAAATAACTGCGGCATTTCTAAAAAAAAAATACGCTGAAAGTATTCTGAAGATAACTTTAAAAGGAATTTCTGAAGGATCTAGTATATTAGAGAACCTATAGAATCCATGTAGGAGTCTCCAGAAGTACTGTTTAAAGTATCTCGAGAGAAATATCTGAAGAAGTGCCAGGGAAATTCTTGAAGGAATCCCAAGAGGAACATCTGTAGAATTGCTGGGAGAAATACCTAGAGAAGCTCCTCGTGGTGGAATTCTCAGAAAAGTTTATTGAGGCATTTTTTAGGAAAACTACTGGAAGAATTCTTAAATAAAATTCTTGGAAGATTTTCTAAGAGTAGTCCTAGAGCAATCAATTTATTTTAAAGCGTATTTCAGAAGTAATTCCTGTAAGAATGGCTAAAGTAATGCCTTGCTAAACTTATGTAAAGATCCCTAGAAAAAAAACTTCGAAAATAGTTTTTCCGACTTTTCCAACCAATTTTCCTCAACAATGGAAAATTTTTATTTTGTATTTTTGTTTTTTGAATTGCTGAGAAATTTTGCTTATGATTTCACAAAAAACGATGTCTACGATGCTTCGTTCTTGAGTTATGATTTTTAAAAGCAGGTGGTGTCCACGGAAAATGTTTGTTTTCCACTGGGGTTTTCCGAAAAACTAGGCGACCCTGATTTTTTTTTCAATTAAGTTATTGTTCATATAGTTTTTGTTCATATATTTTTCAATTAAGTTTTTATTTATATATGAAACCTACCTGTGAAAAAGATTTCATTTAATTCTAAGAAACTTCGTACCAATTTGTACGATAACAAAAAATAATTCCCAGAACTCTGGGCGAACTCCAGCCTGAATACCGGAAAGTGATTATGCTAGGTGCTCTGGAGGAATTCCTGTAAGATTTTCTAGATGAATACCTGAAGAAATTTTTGGAAACATTCCTGCATGAATTTTCAATGGAATTCCTATAGAAATTCCTAAAAAAAATCTCTGGAGTAAATTAAAAAGGTTTTGAAATTTCAAATAACTCAACGTACATATGTACAGATGGGTAAATTATTGGTTAAATTGGGAAAAAATCCACAGCTCAGGTGAGATTTGAACTCACGACCCGTATTCGCTAGACAAGTGCTTAACCAACTAGGCTACCGAGCCAATTAATGACCCGGCAACCTAGTTGTCATAAGGTTCAATTCTAATCTCATCGATCGAATGCGAACGACGCGTTTGATCGCCTTCCAGGTAGCATTGTTCTTCCTCTACAAGTGGTTGAGGAAGCGTTGCCTGTACGATAGGCAAACAGTTTCAAACAATAAACAAATCGCTTTCGCTCTTCGTACATATGTACAACAGAGATGGTTATATTTGCGGTTTAGGGGAAGATGATATAGATCGATGAGATTAGAATTGAACCTTATGACAACTAGGTTGCCGGGTCATTAATTGGCTCGGTAGCTTAGTTGGTAAAGTACTTGTCTAGCGAATAAGGGTCGTGAGTTCAAATCTCACCTGAGCTGTGGATTTTTCCCAATTTAACCAATAATTTTCCCATCTGTACATATGTACGTTGAGTTATTTGAAATTTCATAATTGAGCACACGGATTGGTATTATCGAAAATTTGCACTTTGAGTGAGTCGTAAAAAGGTTTTTCCAAACATGTTTTTTTACTCGAAGAAGAATTTATAAAGTTATTCCCAACGGAGATTCAGAAGAACCTTATGTTCATCTACCTAGAAGAATACTTGGAGTAATATCGGAATAAATTCTTCAGAGAATATTTGACGGAAGCCCTGAAGATTTTTTTTAAACAATTCCTGGAAGAATTTCAGATAAAATCGCTAGTTTAGTTTCCAAATGAAACCTAGGTTAAATTCCAAACCGAATTCTTTGACTTATTTCTGAAATAACCTGCAATTTTGAAAAGAACGAAAGATTTTTCAAAAAAATTCTTGGCTTGGACAATGCAAAGGAATCTCATAAAGAATTTCTGAAGAAATATCCCGGCAAATTTCCTGAGATACCCCTCAATCCCTTGAACCCTTTGGAGCCGGAGGGGTCATCCTCAACATAGAAACGGATGTATGAATCCAACCGTTCGATAAAACAGAATACTGTCTTCGACAAAGTTACTGCTAATTGAGTCTTCTAATAGGGAAAACAGGAATGTTTGTATTTGGGACTTCATTGATAACCTAGAACATCCTGAACACCATGAAATTTGGAAAACCGAAATAATTGACATATCAGTTGTTCCAAAAGCTAAACTTGGTTGTAAGTTACGTTTACATGTATTTATTTAGCCTTCGTCAAGAATATCAAACGGTGTTTTATATTCTGAGATGTTCTAGGTGTTCCAAAGTGTCCTATGGTGAAGTCTTTCATATCTACAAAAATAATTTTATCTATTGTGGCCACAAATAATAGCATTGCACAATCTACTGGGATCTGTGAAGCCCAATGTCTTTTAGAGACCCTGTAGGGATATCCCAGGTCAGCAAAACTACTTTGGAGTTCAGAACTTCAGGTCTACACTCGTAACATCAGCGATATCTGACACACTGAGTGTCGTTTCATAATCAATTGCGGTGACTGGACCAGCATGAAGTGTATTATATATTATTATGAATCTTTGGGACACTGAGGGTCGTCCAAACTATCCTGAAGTTTAACTCTTGAAAGTAACAGTAGTTACTCTCACAATACACTTTAAACTGAAATCTGTAATCCCCCTGGTATATCATGAGTCATTTCAAGTTTTGAAATAATCCAGACCAACACCACTATTCCGGAGACCATAGCTTCAGGTCTACACTTGTGATAATAGCGTTTGCCACTACGTTAAGTAGTCACATAATTTACTGTACTTACTTAAGTAGTTAGAGGAACAATAAGCGTTGTTATATATTTTTGAAGTATAATGGGCCCAGCCAGCAATTTGGTTTCTATATCGAATTTGCAACTGAAATAGTCACACATATATAGCACCAAAGAAATCGTATTCAATGCACGAAACAGGCATATACATACTAAAGTGGAGGCCATATCGAAACATATATACGATTACTGCGATTTCATCCAACATGATTTACGATTTCTCGAAAAATTTCTACGATTTCGCCGATTTTCTCCGTCTAAATATACGATTTGCATGATCTTATTACGATTGAGTGTACCGATATACGACTCAAGATTTTCAAGTAAAAAAAACTATTGGTGTTCGATGGGAATTGAACTTAGGTCCTTTGATTGATAACTGCGCGTTATCTGTATTGGCTATATTGCCAAGTTGGAAATAGAGAGTTCAAAGTGAATGGCATGAAACGAAAAAAAATAGCATGATACGGTATACGATGTGAAGCGACGATTTCCTCGATTCAAAGAAATCATATATACGATGCTAGCGAACCTGCAGCTTGACTCTAAAAATGTATGTTTTTTTCACGATTCTATTCGACTCTGTGCGATCCTACCGATAGTATCTCGCACCTTTTAGGATCGGAGACGACTATATGAAACAAAATCGCAATTGAAATTCAATTTGGTATGAAATGCGATTTGACGCAACCATTGTCAACAAATATACATATTATTATACGATTCTGATTCAATATATGAAAATATACGATTTTTTCCACACAATGATTTACGATATGTGGTTGGCTGGGGGCTTCCTTACTGTTATGAAACTTTGTTCTTTTAAAACAGTCGTTACCAGTGCACAGTGTATAAATCAAAAATTTAAAATGACAACACGTAGTAATACATGAAAAGCAACCCAGAAGAGCATTCTATATGCAAAAACTACAAAAACGATAGACGGTAGACACTACGACCCTTGAAAAAGGCCAAATCCCTAGGCCGAAACGTCGGGAATGTAGATAAAAATCGTTCTTGAATCAAAGACTGAGAAAGCCATCCCCCTTTCTATCAAGTTCCCAGTCGTAAAACCCCATACTGTTGATAAAAACAATCACTGAAACTTTCAGAACACTTAAGTACTGAACATGATAGATTACAAATCGCAGTTTTATATAATAAGAAAAGTTACCGTCACATCCGTATACTTAAGGATCTAAACTCAAGAACAGTTTGGATGACCTAGGATATCCCGACTGATCTGATACTGTCTATTGAACTTTCATAAGACTTTCTGTACATGATAGATTACAAATCGTAGCTTTGTATAATGAAAGAAGTTATCGTTACACCCATAGACTTAAAGATCTAAACTCAAGAATAGGTCGAAAACCACCTAAAATTCTCAAGAATAGTTTGGATGACCTAGGATATCCAGAATAAAAATTTTGCATAATATTCTACCGTTTCTATGCTATTGACCACCAAAACTTCAAAAAAAAAAACGTAGAAAAAGTTCCATTATAACGCTTGAAAAAATTTCGCCTTCAATGGGTTAATCTCAAGAGCTGATTACTCATTGAGTAACTTGGAATAACCTCGATGACACCATTTTCAACCCTAGTAGGGTGCTGGGGTCAGTATGATGGGCTTGCTGAACGCACACTACGCCATCGTGGTACGTCTAGCTTAACATCTTAGTAGAGTTAAAATCGTTTTCGATGATCTTGATGTGATGACTTGAACACTACGCATCGCTTTTTCTTCACGGATTTGCACGGAAGACAGCTATACCTTTCTCAATCTCGTTGATCTCAAACAATTTCACCCCAAAAAAGCAGTGTAGAGGTCCAACTTGATCACGTTGTTATCTGACACGCATTCCACATCATCTTTACCAAATCTTCATTCGCTACAGTCAATGAAGCGACTCAGGTTTATTCAGCCTCTGGGAGTGTTTACCTACAGGCAATTTGATCTTCACTTGACCAGAAAATCGGATTCGTTACGAACGCATCTTACACTGAGCTGCTGTGTTGGTTGTAAGTAGCAACAGCTCCGCCGCCGAATCGATGCACCCGATTTTAAATTAACGCAAACAAGAAGCAAACCAAAAATTGCGCATTGTGTTTGGGCGTATTAAAATTGCCGCAAATTGTTTGCGTAACTTGAGATTTTTAGACCGACTGAAAATAAAACCAAACCACACAGAAAAAAAACTCGTACGCCGCTAGAAAGGAAAGAAAAAGCGTGGCGAAAATTTGATAGCGCGATACAATTAGCACGTGGTGGATTGCTCGCTCGCTTGCAGGCAAGTGAAGGTAGATTAATTTGCGTCCGTTTTTTCGTTAAATTGTCGGTGCTTTCGCTTTCAAGAGGTCCAAAACCGTCTCAAGGAATGTGGAGTTGCTGCCCATTGCGCTACACATATGGAGTTTTTGGTGGGTCGTTCCACCGCGGATTCAGGCGAGCCGCCAGATGATGCTGACTGGAGATAAGATATGTAGATCCGGAACACGCAGCCGAATGTCTTGCGGGCGAGCTGCAGGCTAAATCCCTCTACAATTTCATGGTGACTTTGGGGGAGGAATACGGTCCAAGAGAGATGAGTTACGGCGTGTTGGGTTTGGTGTTGATCTTGTCATCTTGTGGCTCTGTCTCGGCAGGTGCACAGAAGACGCGATGAATGACGATACCGAATGGCAGCAGCAGACGAAAACCGAAATTGCAGTTTGGTTGAAAATTGTATTTTGTTTTCGCGCCAAATTTGGTGCAGAAAGATGACCGTAAATTGCGGGTAATTTGAACAGCATTTGTCTTATCAGCTTAACCCTCTTATTTCTCTTTCTTTCTTCTTTCTGGATTTGAAACTTTTCTCACTATCCTTATATTTCTTATTCTTCCTTATTCTTATCTTCCTAATTTTACCTACCTTCCTTCTTCCTTATTCTGTATTTATATTTCATATTTACCTTGAATTCCTTTTTTGTTCTTTTTGTTACTTTTTTATCTCTTCATTTTACTATCTGCGGATATTTCTAAGCTCCTTATTTATGGAAAATGTTGATCAAAACGTGCCCAGTATACGGTGTCAAAAAAAAAAAGTCGAAACAAACGAAAAACATATGCAGAAATCAGCGCCAAGATCAATTTTGCCAACCGCGTTTCAATGTTACGACGTTGACATGACGTCGAACGGCGCGACACATTCGATTCGATCATCACCGCGCCACCGCGCGCGCGCCGGTCCAATCGGTATCGCTTCACTCGTAGTAAAGAAGGTGTGAGATGAAATAACAGACGCCTATAAGACAAACCGGCCAAATTTGCCGGCTGGTTACTCTGTTTGGACCAATTTGCTAATGAGGTGATTGAGTCCAGTTCAGTCGGTACGGTGCGTGCGGCCGCGGCTAGTGGTTCGCGCGTTGGCGGTGGTGGCAAATGAGCCGCAGTGTGATGCCGAATGAGCCGAGCATAACTCTCGGATGAGATTGGGTTTCATTGATATGTATCTGCCTCATAATGACATTGTGCGTTTTAGTGATGAGCTTGTTATTAAAGCTGTACCTTGTTTGAGTTTGGAATGATTTTGAAACATGTTATCTCTAACTGCTTACTCTACGGCAAAGCAAGCATCCAGTAACAGACAGTGTCTTGCAAAAGTGCCTCACAATCGTCTTTTCCTTTTTGGACCACCCCGATGAGAAAACAGAATACTCACAGTAGGCAAATGTTTGCAACAGCTTGAAACTATATTAATTATTGAAGTTAATAACACTCATATCTTTTTTGCGCTATATTCTTATCTACTTACAATTTATGATTTGCTTCACATATCCTGCATTTTCCCAACATGTATGGTGGCTCATGGTCGAACACTTTCTCGAATTCTGATCTCGGTTTACTTTGATATCCGCAATTACCTAAAAACTACGCATTTTTTCACTATTCGCTAAACACTTCAATAGCTCAAATTTCACTTTAAACTTTACTTTTTGAATTCCACTAAGAATTTGCATATACAAACAGGTACCTAACACGCTGTTGAATAAGGATCAAGGCAATGGAAGTTCGTGGCTTTTCAAATTATTACCCCCTAAGCACTCTCGTATGGCGTGCGTCTCATAATGTACCTGTGATACATGAACTTTGTTTACCTATCCTGTGCTGGTGGGAAATGTACCTATTCGGTGGTGGAGGGAAATTTTACCTATTCTATGGTGGAGGTTAATATAGATATAAGTTTTTGCATGCTCGGGAGAAAAAAAAAAAAAAAAAAAAAAAAAAAAAACTACCTAGATTAAGCTACCTATTATTTTTTTACCTATGATGTATGAGACGTGTAGAATGCGATGGATCTCTTCAGTCGAGTCAAGTACAAGACACTGAAGACGACCTTACAGTTGAGGTCGAAATACGTATCTGTCAAAGGATGCAAATTCTTAGTGGAATTCAAAGGAACCGTACTTAACCCGATTTTCTTTTATTTACAGATATGCCCCTAACAAGCCCAGGTTAATCATCATCATTTACTTTTTGCTTCAATGCCTTTCTTCTTCTTATTCTTCTACTTCTTACTTCTGATTCGGTGGTGCTTCTCTTTTGTGCACACACCTCCTAATGGATCGGTATCGCAGGCCATATGTCCACCTGTCACCTCAGTGGGACTAAGATGAATGCTACGATGCCCGTGAAAGACAGTCTGGACAGTTACTGACCGACCCGGCTGACCAGTTCAAACGCTGGTTCGAGCTCTTTGAAAACCCTTTTCAAGTGTCGGTCACGCCATCAACACCTCAGCATGATCCGCCAAGGGTTCGACGCATTACCCGTGTCAACACCGAAGCTGCATCAGTACAGGAGATAGAAACAGCCATCCGTAGCATGAAATAGAACAGGGCCCCAGGGGTCGATCGCATATCAGCTGAGATGCTCAAAGCTAACCCTGTAGCTTCCGCACAACTACTGCATCAATTATTCTGCAACATATGGGAAACCGCGACATTTCCGGCCGACTGGATGCAAGGCGTCTTAGTAAAGATGATTCTTAACCGGATACAGGAGAATATTAACGCAACTTTCCGACGGCAGCAAGCAGCATTCCGTGCTGGATGATCCTGTGTGGACCATATTGACACTCCGTATCATTCTGGAGTAAATCAATGAATTCCAAGAGTCTCTCTACCTAATGTTCTTTGATTTCGAAAAAGCTTTCGACCGTCTCAATCACGGAAACATGTGGGAAGCCCTAAGGCGCAACCCGAGCAGAAGGGAATTACAACAGCATAAGAAAATGTGTTATTGGGGCAAAATAACAAAATAATGAAATAGGTTATTTTCATGTTATTATCATAACAAATTATGTTATAAACTTGGCTGTCATAAGCGGCAAAATAACAAAAATCATAACAAAAAAATGTTCCTGGAATACCAATTCAATAACATGTTGTGTTAGTTTGATAACAACATAATAACAATGGATTTGGGAAATATTTTCAAAAACAAATGATGTTATTTTGAAGTTATTGATAACAATCTGAAAGTGAAATTAGTTATGATATCAAACTAATGACAAAGTAAGTAATAAAGCTTATGTCTCGTACCATTTGGGCAGGTGTAACTATTTTTGGCACTTGCCGTTGTAACCAAATCAATTTCATACATAATTGGCACACGATAAATTTCGTACAGTATCTAACCAAAAATATTAAAATCAATTGGTTTGAAATTGCCTCAACTATAGCATCAAGTGCCAAAAATAGGTATACCTGACCAAATGGTACAAGGCCCTGAATAACAAAACAAGCGTTTAGAGCATATTAATAACCATTGCTAGTTATTATATAAAATCAATTGAAAATTGCACAACGAAAAATATAAGATGAGAAAATTTCTAATAATACAAGATGTACAAATCATGGCTTGCTCACTGTGCCCCACCCACAATCTTCATTTGCAAAAAGAGAAACTACAGAAGAAATTATATCAAGATACCGTGACATCACCTAATTCCAATCACTTTTTTTTTTGGTTCGTTTTGGTTTTTTGGTTAGTTCCGTTCAGTCCCAATTAGAGGAACTAATTAGATCATACGCACGGTATGCTGTAAACAATCTGATGTAAACAAAATTTCGAATTATGTAGTTTTGATTTCAAAATTTGTTATTGTTGTGCTATTGTTTATTAAATATTTTTACACTCTAAATAGTGTAATAATAACTTAATTTGTTCCATAACAAAAAATATGATAAAAATATTATTTTATGGGTGCATATCAATAGCTTGATCATAACAAAATAAGATTGTCAAACAAAACATGTAATGGGAAAGCAATGCTTTGATAAGTTCATAATAACAAAACAAGATATAAAAACAGATTATGTGATTTGATAGTTATTAGTTTGATATTCCCCTCTGCTCGGGAAGGGTCTCTCTGAGTAAATCATCGGCCTCATTGAAGCACGGTACAAGGCATTTTCGTGCAGAGTACTGCCCAACGCTGTTTTGTCCGATCCCATCCGGGTCGTTGCTGGAGTGAGGCAAGGATGCATACTATCACCGCTACTGTTCCTCATCATAATTGACGAGATCCTGGTAGATGCTGTGGCAGCCCATTACCATGGAGCATCTAAATGACTTAGAAATGGCCGATGACGTTGTTCTCCTAGATCAACGGCGCTGCAGAGCAAGATCTATGATCTTGCCAATTGCTCCTCAGTGGCAGGTCTTACCATCAACGTCAACAAGACCAAATCGTTGGATGTAAAGACTGTCAATCCTTCCAGCTTTACGGTAGCTGGGCAATCAGTGGACAATGTTGAAAGCTTCCATCTTAGTAGCCAAATGGAGGCCGATGGCTGCACCAAAATCGACATAGGTGCACGAATCAAGAAGGCGAGGGCTGCTTTTGCGAGGTTAAGAAATGTATGGAAAAACAACCGGATCAGTCGACGCGCCAAAATCCGAATCAACTCGAACGTGAAATCTGTGTTGCTATACGCCAGTGAAACATGGTGTGTATCAGTGCAGAACACTCAACGGCTGCAGGTCTTCATCAATACACGCAGAAAAATATATTGTAAAACCAAAAGAATTCTGAATGGATTCAACAATTTTTATTGTAGACTCAGGGCTTGCCAGTAAATTTTGTTGAATCAACAAATTCACAAATTGATATCAACAATAAAATTTGTTGTTTCCAAAAATTCCCGAAACTTTCCAGCTGTCAGAACCGAAACAGATCTTTTGTTGAAACTAAAAATAAGAATTGTTAAATCTAAAGAAAAACAATGAGTTGAAATAATAAAAGAAGTTATATTGAAACAAAAAATTGTATTTGTTGTCTCAACAATGTTGAATTTTAAAAATTATAAATTGAATCCATTCTTGTTTATTTACATCTATGTTGTTTAAGTATTATTTACATCTATGTTTGTATTATTCAAGCAGATTATATTAGATTTATCAATTCACACCGCCTATGTTGAAATGTATGCAGTCATATAAATATCGGTTCCGTTGTGCGTTAACGGAGCGCGATTCGTTTTGACGAATCACAGCAATTGGTACTATCATTGCTGCTGTTTCCTGATCGAATCAATCAATCAAAAGCAAAGAATCTGCAATGTAACTAATAAATATAAATATATTATTGCACTTTCTTCAACCGTGTCACAATTACCTTAAGCTTCCCTTGTGCGATTTTTTGCCGTAATGTTGTCCAACTCTACGGAACATATTGCCTGAAATTACAAACAATATTTGTAATATACTGAACCAAAGTTGTAATGTACCCTTACCTTCATTAACAGCAGTATCATAAAAAGAGCAGTTTTCTCAGCGCAGAATTTCCACTCTTATGTACTGTTTACTTCTCAAACACAAAATAGCAGTAAAGCATTAATATTGTTGATTCTACAAACGTATATAATAGAAACAATAATGGAGATTTGTTGACAATAAAATCTATCAATACATTTTATTCAATTCGAAAAATTTGTTGTTTCAAAAACATAGGAGAGTAGAAACAAATAAAAGGATGGATTGATTTAATTCCTGCAAAAATGATAGATTCTAATTGATGCGTTTTTAGGTTCTACCTATCGATATTTTTCTGCGTGTTATAAAAACTTACAGCTTGCTGAATATTTCCGAGATAATAAGTAAAATTTGCATGCTTCTACTAATTTGCAACTAGCGCCGTCTACTGGCAGAATCTTGAACCAATCAGCTAATCAACTGAAAGGCCTTAATAAACCAATCAACATTGCAGAAGAAACCAACTTTCTAAGTGATCAGAGTCCTGAGATATATGGAATATAAAAATTGATTTATCGCGAGCGCTACCTAGTGGTGGAATTTTGAATAAAACGGCCCATTAAAAGTAAGACCTTGGCTGACCTTTGCCAAATACACCGAATATATAAGTGATCATGGTGCTAAGATATACGGTATGGAAATTTTGCAAGTCTTGCTGTCTGTGATATCTGTCATGCCAGAGACAAACAGACGTAACACTGATATAATGTTTATACCAAATATCTCATGATCCTAATTACATGGAGAGTTGGTGTCTTTGGCAATATTATTTGGCTGGTCAAGAACTAACAAATTATGGACCGTTTGTTTCAAAATTCCACCACAAGGCGGCGCTAGTGATCATACAAATCTTATGTTCCATATATCTCAGGACCAGTGCTGAAAATTTCATTTCGGCATATCTAAATTAAAACATCTACAGCTCATTTTATAAGCTGAATCTGAGAAAATGGTATATGAAAAACTTGTGCGGCTAGATAAGTTGTGCAAGAAAGTCACGGAAAAACCGTAATTTTTCGAATATTTAAGGTAAATGTCACGGACTAACTTTGAAAAATGCCAAATGATATTCACCGTGAATATCATTGGCATTTGTTCGGATATTTAAACCATATTTTTGCAGCAGCACTGTTTTGTGGCAGCTCAAACTGAAACAATGTATTCAAATTATTACAGTTTGTAAATACTAATAAATCTTATATAACTTACAAGAATTGGTATCCTATCTTCGCATATACCACGACCTTTTAGCTTTTAGTTTGAAAGAAATCTTAGATAGCTTTACTCTAAAACAGCTAACTGCTAACGAAATCTTAACTGTGTTTGTTATTGTTTTCCCTCTGTTTTACTTTGTTTCGTTCTACACATTTTTGATCTAAAGTGCTTTTGTCACTCGAAAGCTGACCGCCCGGTGGATCAGTCGTGCTCTCTTGCGATGTCGTAACAGCATTTTTCGAAGGTAGTCCGTGACATTTTCCTTAAATATTCGAAAAATGGCGGGTTTTCCGTGACTTTCTTGCAGAGATGGTCTAGCTGCATAAATTTTTCATATACCATATTCTCAGGTTCAGCTTCTAAAATTAACTGTATTAACTGAATTCAGACATGACGAAATGATTTTTTTAGCACTGCTCAGGACTCTGATCACTTAGAAAGTTGATGTCTTCGGTGATGTTGTTAGCTTGGTTAAGGCCTCTCAGTTGATTAGCTGATTGGTTCAAGGTTCTGCCAGTAGGCGGCGCTAGTTGCAAATTAATTGAAGCTTGCAACTTTTATTTAATATTTTGAATATATTTAGCAAGCTGTAATATTTTCTAAGGTAAACCAAATACCGTGAGGTCGCCATTCATCGCTCATTTTGGGTCAATCATACAAAAATGATCAAATGTTAGTGAAGTATCGTAACAAAAGTGAATGTAACATGCTGCCACATTAAAAAACTTTCATTTCATCAAGTTTTTGTATGGGTGTACATGAAATCATGTTCTGAAAAAATATTTCTCACACGGCGCTGCAGGACAACATGGGAACTGTTCAGGGCAAACAGCGGAAGAAATATCCAACAGGTAAAACCCGTTAAAGATTCCATTTTGATTTTTAGCTCTTTGAAAAACCTTTGACTTGACTTAGACACGTTCAAAGAAAACAAAATTTACAGCTTGTTGATTACTTCACGAAAAAAATCAATCATTTAAATGATTTTGCAAATGTGTACCTAGTGCCACTTAGTGGCGAAATTTCGAAACAAGTGGACCATTAACTGTAAGCTCTTGACTAACTGAATAACATTGCCGAAGACACCATCTTTCTAAGTGGTGAGAGTCCTGAGATATATGAAATTTAAAATTTGCTTGATCTCTGGCGCAGCTTATTGGTGGAATTTCCAATTAAACTATCCATCACCATCCATCATGGAATCGTAAATAAAATTATTAGGAAGCAGATTTTTGAATAAGTTTAACCAGATGTTTGACATAACAATAATGGGGAAAAGGATCAACAATTAAAAAGAATCTTTCTAAAACACAATATGTGTCTAAAAACTTAAACAGTTTTGTCTTCGTAAATACGGCTCTGGGCCCATTGTGCAGTGTGGCAGCTGTATCGCTTCCATCACCAAGCCACGTTTGTGTTGTTAATGATGGCTTTCAGCCTCTCGTCTATCCATGTGCAGTTGTAGCCGTGCTGGTTAGAGCGCAGGGTACTGCACTCAGCGAAAAAAACTAGCGAAATTCATCGAAATACTTTATGAAAATTTGCTTATTTAGGTTATTTGGCTGAGTGTGTGAATCACCATTATAGTGTCTCGGTTCGATTCCCGCCGCCGCCCGTATTTCTTTTTAAACATGTTTTGGTAATTGATGCCGCCGCTGCTGCCACCACTGGTGGTGACCAGTCTAAAAATAAAACAAATAAAGAGAAACCAATAGGGAACGTCCATAAATTACGTCACGCAAAAATCGACCATTTTCAATCCCCCCTCCCCCCTATGTCACACTTTTTGCATGAAACCTCTGGAATTTTTGTATGGGTCGTCACACTTTGCTGAACCCCCCCTCCCCCTCAAAGCGTGACGTAATTTATGGACGTTCCGATACGACAGAGCACACCCACACATGCGAAATTTTCCTTTTCCAGATTCTAGGAAGCCAATACAATTTTTGGTATACTGCCACCTACCAATTTTTGTATTTGCAAAGCCTCAATACAATATTTGTATATGTTTCAAACCGCATTGCATTAGAATCTGCCAATCTCCGGTTGCGTGTAGGTTTCAAAGTTGTAATCTCAAAGTGCCAATTACTCCATGCTTGCACGAATCGTCGGCATCGTTGTTCAGTTCCAGATGTCCATTTGGACAATATTGTTATTCCAACAGCTAAACAATTGAAGATTTTGGGACTTACAGAAGACATTTTTTTTTAACATGCCGGAGAAATAAAAAGTTCTCCTACTGGGGCCCTGAATATACTCAAGATTCTGGGAGGAAGGACTAGATGCTCGCGCGAAACTTGAATATTGTTAAAACTCTGATAATACCTCGTATATTTTATGCGTTTATGCAGGTGTATAATAAATCATAAC
Organism: Aedes albopictus; assembly: GCF_035046485.1. Classification (NCBI taxonomy): domain Eukaryota; kingdom Metazoa; phylum Arthropoda; class Insecta; order Diptera; family Culicidae; genus Aedes; species Aedes albopictus. The sequence goes on along the minus strand of NC_085137.1, from coordinate 469,672,987 downwards.
CGGATTGCTTCTGGAGCTTTTTCAACAAGTCCCATAGCAGCTCTTTGCTGTGAATGTGGCTACCTGTGAACTACCTTTTGAATATATAGCTCTATTGATAGAGTCCGTCACAGTTGTAACAATGATGGAACTGGGGCGTACATCTTAAGATCTTGTATGGATACAAAGAGCTAAAATTTCATTTGAATCTATAACTGGACTTTCTTGAAATTGTTCCATTATTTCGCTGGGGACCCCAAACATGGGATTATAAATCTCCGAAAGTAGACTGGTCCATGAGTCAAGAGATACGGGCCGAAGATTGCCCAGCAAAAGCACAGTCATGTTTTCATGAAATTTCATACAAATACGAAACCCATTACAAAATGTTCGCAAATGGTTCGAAAGGCGGCGGGCATTTTCGGCAGAAGTAATAGCAATAAAGGCTGCCATCCAAGAATCACCCGAAGATTGTAAAGTTGTAATTTTCACTGATAGTGCTAGTAGCATCGGAGCACTAGAGAAATGATTCTCAAAACACCCCTGGATACAACACTGCGAAGAAATGATTAAAAATAAACAGACTACGTTTGATTGGCTTCCTGGGCATGCCGGAATATTGGGCAATGAAATGGCCGACAAATTGACTAAGGATGGAAGATCATCTGACTTAACTGCTGGTAAACTTTCTGGAAAAGATGCTAGATTATTTTTAACAAAAATGATTTGGAATTCTTGGCAACAAGAATGGAGTTCAGTCGATCCCGGTACTCAACCAAATGCAATTCAAGAGATAAGATCAAACGAATCAATATAATCAGGAAGTTCTAACCAGGATAGGATTGGCCATACTCGCGTTACACACGATTTTCTTTTCACTCCGTATGGTGATACCCCTCTTTGCTCAACTTGTAATTGTAGACTAACTATAAAACATGTGTTATTGGATTGTAAAACATACGATAACATAAGAAAATCTATCGGTATTTCTGGTACACTAAAAAATGTTCTGCAAAATGATAAAAGACAAAAAGATGAAATTGTTCGTTTCATCAAAGCAATAGATTTGTACAAAATATTGTAAAAAAAACTTATGTTATAAAACTAAAATGAATAAAGTATGACGCGAATGACCCGCGTGGTTAAAGCGTCTTTAATAAAAAAAAAAAGTTGCTGGACCTATCGGTAATCTAACCCGCAAAACTGCCTTCTCGTCAGCTGCTGCAACTACATGGGCTTTTAAAGAGCACCATTATTTTTTGAAAATTAATTGAATTTCCTTTCGTGATAACAAATAACGAAGTCATCATAAAACGGTGAAGAAAACACCAATCCCCGTAAAAAAAAGTCAAATCGCGTCAAAATCCCGTATCGTTAATTGATTCTTCGTTCAGCCGAGGCGGTGGCGATCATGTTCCGTGTGGGTCATCAAGCTGTTGCATAATTATAGAGCCCTCAAGGGACAAGCGATGGATGGCGAGATAGGTTGCATAAAAAGTACATCCTTCAGAATGAGAGGATTTAAGTCAAGAACGATTTCCCATCAACATGCAGCGCAACATGACACGGACATCGTTCTAATGTCGGTCGGTCAGTCGTCGGTGCCTTGGCTTTGATTTTGACGTTTTGATGATTTCTTATGAAAATATGCAAAACAGGTGATTCATCGCTAATGATTATTATTAGAGGTAAATATTTAGCTAATCGCTGTTTTTGATTAGAATTCATCGTTGTGGGTCTCAGTGGAGGCAAAATCGTCAGACTGTACGAAATGCCATTCGTGAGATATTTACATTTCAAGTAGTAAACTGGGTAAAATTATGGATGTCCTCATTACACCAATGACTTGAACATCGTACGTAAATATTTGTAATCGGATACGTCATTGGATACACAACGGCATCTTAATTATACTGCTTATACCACAGTATTGCAACCAAAATTCCAGATTTTAAGATTCCAATACTTTCACCGGCAAGGTCCCATATCAACACTATCCATTCGATTCACCGGCGACGGTGTGTTGAAAATCCAAATATTTACGATCGTTGTCCACCTATTACGGACCCAACTAGCAGACACCTAGTTTGGAAGAAGCTCTTTCCTGCTTTAGCGCGATCAGCAGGGCCGCCGTTTATTTGCATAATCTGTCGGTCTATCGTAGAGATTTGATGACATGGACATTTCGGGCCCAGGGGGGCTCGATGCTGTGATACATGGTGTTTAAAGAATGACATAATCGACCGACGACGACTAGTATTGGCAGGTTAATTTTATAGTGGACTATTCCTTTCAGAGCCTCATTTGTAACACCCCAATCAATGCGTACAGATTCGATTCGTAGTTGGGATCCTACCGATTTGCCAAACGTGAAAAGGTGAGAGAAGCATAGATGCTGTTGGATATTTTGTTATTCAGTGATGAGAAACTTGCAAAAGCGCCTAGAGATGTCTTTTTAATTTTTACAAAAGATAGTTTAAATCCGTATTTTTGTGGTCCCACTTGCAAAACTAAATTTTCCGTTAATGACCTTCAATATTCACCAATAGCCACAACTGTAGAAGTGCCAGATGACGGGCTCGATTCCTTGACAGTCCAGGAAATAATGGAAATTTCCTTGACTTTCTTGGGCATAGAGTGTCTTCGTGTCTGCCACACGATATACACAAGAAACATTGGCATTGGCAGAGGAAGCTCTCAGTTAGTAACTGTGGAAATTCTCATAGAACACTAAGCTGATCAGCAGGTTTTATCCCAGTTGGGACCTTACGCCAAGAAGAAGAAAACCATAAACATACATCGTCCTCCCTAACACCCCCAAAGATCTCCATTTAATCTTTTCACTCGAAAACTCTAAGTACCTGTTGGTCCCTTTAGAACATGGCATGGTTCAGGTTTCATGTCGGTAGAAAATCACCAGTTTTGTAATGGTGTATTTGGGAGGGATTCTCTTTTTGATCGTAGTTTATTCAGCAACGCATTTGATACGACTTCTTGCACCATCCGGATCTCTTGCGTACACCAACTGCGTAGAGTTGCTGTCCGGCATTCTCAAAGCATGCGCTGCAAAACGTTTCTTTCCAGCTTTTGCCGTAGGTGCAGTGAGCTCGTTGTCCACTGATTGTCCTAAGCACCCAACGCTTGAACTGTTTGAATGCTTACATGTCCTACTCAAGCATAAAGCTATTTTCATTTAGAATCCGGAATGACAAACATAAAAGATGAAGCCCTCAAAACAAAGGTTATTTATTGTACTTTCATGGAAAAATATAATTGAACTTATTTTTTTTTTTATTTTTTACACATTTTCTCACTTTTTCAGTGTTGACCTCTCTAAAATCTGCACAACGGGGGTAAATTTTAGCAACAACCCCTTCCGCACGTTTGTTCAACAATCAGGTCATCTATGCAGTGTCCTGAGTGCCTTGACTAGTCTGACTAGGATTCCGAAGAAAAATTGCCAAACTTTTTTTTTATTGCGAAATGATGGGCAATTCTGTGAATTGAGAAAACGCGAAATTTGAGTGTTTTTTTCGTTGATAAACACTACCCATCTGTGACGATACCACTGAACGTCTCCGGCTGTCATGGCAGCTCATCAAAATAGGTAAAACCTCTACATATCCCTTGTGTGCGTTTTTTAAAAGCAGCACGCGATTCTTGAGGCTGCCATCCTTGTATGAATTGTTTCTCATCATCTTGTTGTGAAAAAACCATGCCCAGAGTTCGAACTTCTTGCCAAATCTTCAAATTCAAAGCAGATTTATCAATGAACCCAAGCTTTTTTCTTCCGAGGACACTTCCTTATGCCATGGTTAACAACATCTGTACACATAACACATAATGTTTTTGACGATATTAACATTTTTCGCGACTGTCGTACCTGACCACGCTAAATTTTTAACGTGTTTGTGCAAGATTTTTTTCCTCCTCTTGTCTTCAATCTGAAATAACTTTTCACTCGTTGCAAGAAAATCAATGACATTTTCACCATTTAAAGAGGATTAGTTTATGATCAGAGTGCTGCAAAAGAATGATGATTATGTTCATTGAGAGCGCCACTAGAAAATGTGACATGATTCCGGATTCTAAGTGAACATAGCTTAAGTTTAGCTCTTGTATCCGTAGAGATCCACCGGTCTTATCAATGTTCTGTACATTTGGTATGAAGGAGAATCTTTTTTCCACTGCAGGTTCTTGTGGAGCATAAGGGTTTCTGTCGATCTTTCTATCTCATTCGAATATTGTCGGAGATTGGGACAAGGTGATGGACTCTCATGCCAGCTTTTGAATATCGTCCTGGAAGGTGTTATGTGAAGAGCCGCGCTCAACAGCTGAGGCACGATTTTTTCGAAATGCTTAGCAGATGACAAATCTCGTCTATGATGGTCCATTGCTCTGTGAGGTCGACTTTGTCGTACGCCGTCTTGAAGTTGATGGTGCGAACTTAAAACTACTCAAACTCACCTAAAGCCTCAGCATCAGTTTCGAATCTCCTCACAAGAATTTTGAACACAGTGCTCGCAGTAAAAGTTAAAATCACACAGCATGCAGAGGCTAATGTCGCATTCACTACACTGCACTGGTTTTCTTTGTTTTTGACGTTTTGGCATTCGATATTTTGTCTTTCGACGTTTTGTCCCTAAACCTCCTCCGAAAGGCTCTTAAAATCCTCTGAGAGCCCCTTAAGCAACCATGAATCGATTTTAATACCCATGGAACTCCCTGAAATGCCCATGTATAGCTTCTGACAAGTCTCCAGAGTCCCCTGAGCAGAGATGCCATATTTACCGATTTATCTGTACTATACAGACGTTCGAACATTCGTACAGGTTGCGTTTGGAATGAAATACAGATTTTTTGGTCTGATATAATTATTAAGTTTTGTCTGGGGTACAGATTTAAAAAATCATCTGGCATCCTTGCCCGGAAAAAGTTGACCACCTGTCTGCACCGATTAGTCGTCAAGGTCTGGGAAACCGAACAGCTACCATAGGAGTGGAAGGAAGGGATAATCTGTCCCATTTACAAGAAAGGTGACAAGTTGATGTATGAGAACTTTCGAGCGTTCGCCATTTTGAATGCCGCCTACAAAGTGCTATCCCAGATCATCTTCCGTCGTCTTTCACCTAAAGTAAATCAGTTCGTGAGGAGTAACCAAGCCGGTTTCATCGACGGCCGGTTGACAATGGACCAGATCTTCACCGTACGGCAAATCATCCAGAAATGCCGTGAATACCAGGACCATTGGCGTAACTAGGTCATAGCTCTAGGGGGGGCCAAGGCCATGCCGATATAGATTTTTTATACTAAAAAGATACTTTTCTCCTGAATTGCGTGATTTTTTTCCGAAATGGATTGTTTTGGAGGGGGCCAGGCC
>NC_085137.1:469651486-469667128 GCF_035046485.1 Aedes albopictus | reverse complement strand
CCCTCTGGCCACCCCCTATTTACGCCAATGACCAGGACCTGTTCATCGACTTCATGGCGGCATACGACAGTATCGATCGCACAGAGCTATGGAGAATTATGGACGAAAACGGCTTTCCTGGGATGCTGAATATACTGATTAAAGCAACGATGGACGGTGTATAAAACTGCGTAAGTGTTTCGGGTAAACTATTCAGTTCCCTCGGTGTATTTAAGGTAAAGAAAGAACCGATATGTTTGATAGTCCGAAAAACAGTATCGATTCCTACGTAAGACAAAATGATAGTAAAACATTTAACTTGTACAATCTCTACGTACAACCGAAATCGAAACTATCTACAGCTTTTTTGTCCAACCCGACACCGCATCTAATTTTCACCAGCTACTGAAAAAATGCTAATTCGATGGGTTCATTTTCCAACTTCGAACCGAGAAAAAAATCGTTTATCTCATCTCTAAATCACTGCTAATGGCAAACCCCCTGCAGAATCCGTTTTTCCAAGCGAACATCCAAAGAAAATAAATAAAAAAATCGCGTCCCTTCTCCATCTCAGCATTTCCCCGCAATCTGCTAGCGATTAATGATCGCAAAAAGCTCCATAATTGATCGCTTCTCGCCGCTCCACCACACCTCGCTGCTCTCGTACTGTACGTACGAGCAAACGACTAGAGCTGCCCAAAATTACTATAATCCATGTCAGCATTAGCCACAGTTCGTCGTCGCTGCAGCAGCAGCCGTTAAAAAAATAAACGCGCGCAAGTCTCGATGCTATCTTTTTGCTTGCCTCTTCGGACCCAGCCCCGGCGAACTGTCTGATTGATGCTACAACTGTTAAACTTATCTTTACACCATCATCACTAAATCACAGACACGATTCCGTACGACGGACGGCTCGTTTTGCCTTTCTCGTACACTAAGTGTACTGGAAAGGCTATATGTTCACTCCAAAAATGACTTTTTGATAGAAGGCCCGGAGGGTCGAGTCACATATACCAATCAACTCAGCTCGACGAATTGAGGTGATGTCTGTGTGTGTGTATGTATGTATGTGTGTGTGTATGTGTGTGTACAAAAAAAACTCACATCACTTTTTGGCAGTAAACCTCAACCGATTTTAATGACCAATAGTTCATTCGACGCGGAATCTGGTCCCATTGTTTCCTATTGAAAATGGTTCGGATCGGCCCAGCCGTTCCGGAGTTATGGCCATTTAGGTGTTCCGGATCGGTACCCCAGGAAGGGGCCAGATATGAAAACGCTACAAACCCATTCATGCGACGCATCAAACCACGGAACTTTCGAAAACATGATGAACGGTAAACAGGAAAATAGTCTCGGGCCATATCTGAACCGGTAGTGTTCCGGAACCGGTTCCGGGTGACCCGCCGGAAGTGGCCAAATATGAAAGTGAACCAAACCCTTCATGCGACACATCAAACAGCGGGTTTTTCGATAACCTGATAAACAGTAGGCAGGAAAACATTCTCAGACCATATCTGAACCGGTAGTATTCCGGAACCGGTTCTGGGTGTTCCGCCGGAACTGGCTAAATATGAAAGTGAACCAAACCCATGCATGCGATACATCAAACAGCGGCTTTTTCGATAGCCTGATGAACAGTAGGCAGGAAAATATTCTCGGACCATATCTGAACCGGTAGTGTTCCGGAACCGGTTCCGGGTGATCCGCCGGAAGTGGCCAAATATGAATGTGAACCAAAGCCATACATGCGACACATCAAACAGCGGGTTTTTCGATAACCTGATAAACAGTAGGCAGGAAAACATTCTCAGACCATATCTGAACCGGTAGTATTCCGGAACCGGTTCTGGGTGTTCCGCCGGAACTGGCTAAATATGAAAGTGAACCAAACCCTTCATGCGACACATCAAACAGCGGGTTTTTCGATAACCTGATAAACAGTAGGCAGGAAAACATTCTCGAACCATATCTGAACCGGTAGTGTGCCAGAACCGGTTCTGGATGTTCCGCCGAAAGTAACTAAATATGAAAGTGAACCAAACCCATGCATGCGATACAACAAACAGCGGCTTTTTCGATAGCCTGATGAACAGTGGGCAGGGAAACATTCTCAGACCATATCGGAACCGGTAGTGTTACTGAAACGGTTCCAGATGTCACGCCGGAAATAGCCAAGTATAAAAGTTAACCAACCCCTTACATGCGACGCATCAAATCGCAAGCTCTTCAGGCAACATGATAAACGGTTAATAAAAGAGAATAGTTTCAGATCATATTTGGATCAACCGATAGAGTTCCGGAACCGGTTCCGGGTGTCCCGCTGGAAGTGGTCAAATGTAGTAGATATCAAAACCCATGCCTGTGGCACATTAAACAGCGGCTTTTTAAATAACGTGATGAACGATTAGTCAGAAAATAGGCTCAGACCAGAACGAAGATCTTTATAAAGGCTACCGATAGTGTTCCAGGACCGATCTAGGGTGTCCAGCCGGAAGTGGCCAAATGCCAAAAAGAACCAAACCTATGCATGCGACACATCGAACCGCGGTCTTTTTTTAAACCATGAGGAACGATTAGCAAGAAAATAGGCTCAGACCACATTAGAGGCTACCGATAGTGATGCAAAACCAGCATTGGGTGCTTCCTAGGATGTTTCGCAGGAACTTCAAAAATGAACAAAGTCAATGCAAGCGATAAATATGTGAAAGAAAACAAATTCTTGACTGAACTAAGGCCACATACATACGGACGTCTTACTCTACTCACTCTCCATCGTCCTTGTTTCCAACGGTTGAAACAAATATTAATCGTTGTTGCTCGTTTGACGTCTACTCACTACCAACATCAAGCCGCAGTGAAACGCAACCTGATTAGCATTCGGCGATTATTTTTTTCGTAACGATGAATATAATAGCAATATGTTACAAATGATATGTCTGTTTATCTGTACTAAAGCAATCTCATCAAATCACTGAGGTGTAAAAATATACAGTAGGATAGGTCAACGTTATATGAGAAAATTATCGCATCATCCCCGGAGAAAGTTTTTTCAATCCTCTTTTCCGTCTAAAACTACTGGGAATTTTCTTATGGGATTAAGTATGGGTAATTTCACTTGCTTGCATTTTTTGTCACATTTTACATGAATTTTGTAACCTATGATAATAAAATATAGCCTAAAGTGTGAAGAAAAAACTATGTCGAAGACCGTAAAGCAGAGCTGTCCAACATACGGCCCGCGGAATCGATGAATGAAACTTGGCCCAAGGATTGAAATATTTGAAGATATTTCATATTTAAATAAAATTTAATATTAAAATTAAACTCGAAATAGGTAGAGTGTTTTGTTAAAAAATTTCAAAGATTAAAAAATTTAAATACATAAATTTAAAAATTTTAAACTTGAAAGGTACAGCCAAATTTGAAGCCGAATTTCAGCAAAATTTACTGAATTTCAGAAAAACGTTGCTGCTGAACAGCAGAGTTTACTGAATGAATCAGGGAAGTTTGCTGAATTTCAGCAAATTGTTTGCTGCAACCTGCAGTTCGGCAAAATTCAGAAAAAAAAGTATTCAGGGTGATTTTTGCAAAAAAATCAAGAATTCTTGCTCAAATTTTTATGACCCAAATAATGTCAGTGTTGTGATTTGCCGCGAGAACGGGTAATCGGATGTACAAAATTTCACTGTTGCATTCATGCTTTCGAAATTTGATGTCGAAATTTAATGTCTGGCCCGTCGACTGGTATGGAGTATCACTTGTGGCCCGCGGCCACGAAAGGTTGAGCAGGCCTGCCGTGAAGTCATCTGTGATTGTGAAAGACGTTATATTCTAGCTTGTAATTATCGTCTTGATGTTGATCGGTCTTCAGTGATAGTGAAGGTGCTCAAGCAGTCAACTGAAAATTCTGATATTTTTCAGCCCAGTCTATACGTTTAACGTAACGTCGGAATATGTTCAACTAATAAATTTCCCAATTTTATTAAAATTATTGCTTTTCTAAATAAGGTATTCTCAGGATTCAGGAACAGTTCGCATTACGTCGACGGAAAGATCATGCTTCTGAATGATGGCCCTAGCACAGAATCTAGCTAAACAAACAATAGTAGAAGATTCCAAAAACAGGGACCGAATTCTAAACCGCCCGATAGGTAGGAGATTGTCCACATCACGACGGTTTCAAACCGATCGGACTCAATAAATACCAAAACTTTCGTATGACATTTTTAAGTTAGGCAAGGCCATCATGACTAGGAAACCTTGACCGATTGAGCCCTTGAAAAGGCCCCATACAGATCGAAACGTCGGAAAAAATCATAAACTAGTGTTTTCGATTCCCCCAAAAGGCTGAAGCCAACATTCTGAAGCAAATAATCCCACTCGTATCCCAACCAAGGAAAGATCATGGGTACATGTTTGACGAGAAAGGCACTATCACCACTAGGTGGATTAATCTGGTTTTTTTTTATTCCTGTTCGGGTCTGTCACTGCGACCAGTTTTGCCTTTCTCGTACACTAAGTGTACTGGAAAGGCTATATGTTCACTCCAAAAATGACTTTTTGATAGAAGGTCCGGAGGGTCGAGTCACATATACCAATCAACTCAGCTCGACGAATTGAGGTGATGTCTCTGTGTGTGTATGTGTGTATGTGTTTATGTGTGTGTGCGTGTGTGTGTATGTGTGTATGTGTGTGTACAAAAAACTCACATCACTTTTTGGTAGTAAACCTCAACCGATTTTAATGTCCGATGGTTCATTCGACGCGGCATATAGTCCCATTGTTTCCTATTGAAAATGGTTCGGATCGGTCCAGCCGTTCCGGAGTTATAGCCATTTAGGTGTTCCGGACCGGTACCCTTGGGAGGGGCCAGACATGAAAATGCAACAAACCCATGCATGCGACATATCAAACAGCGACATTTCCGATAACCTAATGAAAGATTAGCATGAAAACAGTATCAGACCATATCTGAACCGGTAGTGTTCCGGAACCGGTTCCGGGGGGTCCCGCCGGAAGTGGTCAAATATAAAAGAGAACCAAACCCATGCATGCGACACATCAAACAGCGGCATTTCCTATAACCTAATGAATGGTTAGCAGGAAAACAGTATCAGACCATATCTGAACCGGTAGTGTTCCGGAACCGGTTCCGGGGGGTCCCGATGGAAGTGGCCAAATATAAAAGAGAACCAAACCCATGCATGCGACACATCAAACAGCGGCATTTCCGATAACCTGATGAACGGTTAGCAGGAAAACAGTATCAGACTATATCTGAACCGGTAGTATGCCGGAACCGGTTCCGGGGGGTCCCGACGGAAGTGGCCAAATATAAAAGAGAACCAAACCCGTGCATGCGACACATCAAACAGCGGCTTTTTCGATAACCTAATGAACGGTTAGCAGGAAAACAGTATCAGACCATATCTGAACAGGTAGTGTTCCGGAACCGGTTCCGGGAGGTCCCAACGGAAGTGGCCAAATATAAAAGCCAACCAAACCCATGCATGCGACACATCAAACAGCGGCATTTCCGATAACCTGATGAACGGTTAGCAGGAAAACAGTATCAGACCATATCTGAACCGGTAGTGTTACGGAACCGTTTCTGAGGGGTCCCGACGGAAGTGGCCAAATATAAAAGAGAACCAAACCCATGCATGCGACACATCAAACAGCGGTTTTTTCGATAACCTAATGAACGGTTAGCAGGAAAACAGTATCAGACCATATCTGAACCGGTAGTGTTCCGGAACTGGTTCCGGGAGGACCCGACGGAAGTGGCCAAATATAAAAGAGAACCAAACCCATGCATGCGACACGGTTAGCAGGAAAACAGTATCAGACCATATATGAACCGGTAGTGTTCCGTAACCGGTTCCGGGAGGTCCCGCCGGAAGTGACCAGATATAAAAGTGAACCAAACCCATGCATGCGACACATCAGAACGCGGCTTTTTTGAAAGCCTAATGAAAGGTTAACAAGAAACTAGTCTCCGACCATATCTGAACCGGTAGTGTTCCGAAACCGGTTCCGGATGTCCCACTGGAAGTGTCCAAATATAATAGTGAACCAAACCCATGCATGCGACACACCAAACAGCGGCTTTTTCGATAACCTGATGAACGGTTAGCAAAGAAATAGTCGCAGTCGAAATTTGGGACAACAGGTCCTGTCTGGGAACCGATTTTGGGTGTCTCGTCATAAGTGGTAAAATATAAGAGTGAACCGAATCTATGCATGCGACACACCAAATCGCGGCTTTTTCAATAACCTAATTGACAGTTTGTCAGCAAGTCTCAGACGCACATTTGGGAGAACCGGTAGTGTTGAAGAACAGGTAACGAGTGCCCCGCTGGAAATGGTAAAATATAGAAGTGTGGGCTTCGTGGCCGTGCGGTAAGCGGCGGCAGTCGTCTAGACGTATCGTAAGCCAGGGAGTGTGGGTTTGATTCCCGCTCCAGTCGGTGGAAACTTTTCGTCAAACGAAAAATTCATCACTGGGCCACTGGGTGTTCTGTGTTGTCCGTTGTCTAGTGTAAGTAATGTGTTCAGTCTGTGCAGCCTCTGGCTGAAGGCGGTGTGAATTGTCTTCTTTAAACCAAAATCATGCATGAGGCCATCCATTAAGTACGTCACAATCATAGGGGGAGAGGGGGTTGTTAAAGTGTGACAAGCTATTTTAACCCTCGAGCAGTCGCGTCTTCAGCCACTCTCAGCGACACTACGCACACGCTTTGTACTACAAGTGAGCTTTTTTCATGGTGCGTGTACTCAGTACACGACGCGACCGCTCCCGGGTTAAGTATAGAAAAAACCCGTACGAAGAGGGGAGGAGGAGCTTCAAAAATTCCCAATTTCAGCGTGGCGTACTTATTGGATGCTCCCCATGTAACACATCAAATCGCGGCTTTTTAGGCAGCCTGATAACCAGTTGACAAGAAAATAGACCACCAGAAGTGCCATGGAATCGGTTCCAGGTGTCCGCCGGAAATGGTCAAACGTAAAATTGAACCAAACTCAAGCATGCGGCACTTCTAATAGTGGAATTATGAAAGTGAACAAAACCAATGTTAGCAATAAATCAAATAGTGGCTTTTTTGATAGCCTGGTAAACGTTGGGTAAGATTAAAAGTGAAGAAATAGTCAAAGTCTTCATATATGTACAAGAGAATAAAATCGTAACCAAAGTAATCATATCAAACCACACCATTTCAAATTCCTGTGGTGATCGCATCACCACTGAATAAAGTTTTTCCAATCTTCTTTTGCGTCTAAAATTACTGTGCACAATTTGGTTCATAAGGAGGTCAAATTTTACATGAATCGTATTAAGCGTATAAGTGTTCTCAGGATCGACTTATGTCGTCGCAAAGATCATGAGTACATATTCGACGAGAAAGGCACTATCACTACTAGGTGGATTAATCTGGGTTTTTTTTTTTCGTCGTAGCTCGGGGAAGTGAACGAAAAAAGCTTCGACGGCTCGGTTTGGTATCTGATTCGAACAAATCGCGCACTGTTTATAGAGAGTGAGTTCCACGCGGTCGACTGTTGAAGCATAGTGTTCATTCAACTTTTACTCCGCATTTAGAGCCAAAATTCGAGTGTGGCGTCGCACACTGGGAAAGAGTGTGACTAGAGCGGACATTGCCAGATAAACTTTAGTTCTAGCCCTAGTATAGGAAAAACATAAAACAAGGACGAAACAATAACAAGTTATTTTGTTTAGCATTCTTATTTTATTTATGTGTTGCCAGTTACACATCTGGAAGGAACCCAAAGGAAAGAACCCGTAGCTTCCGGGAAGGTAAGCCCAGCTCTCTGAGTTAGAGGGTTAGTGTCAGGACCTGCGAGCCAGCCGTGAAAAGACTAGTACCGAAAAATCAACTAGAAAACCCAAAGGAAAGAGAGTGGCTAGACAGTTGGAGTGATGTTTGCTTTAAAAATTAGTTACGTGTTCGACTATGAATAACACCAAGAGGTTGTCCATGAACCACGTGGTATTTTTTTTAACTTTGGACCCCCCTCCCCTCTGTGGCCTTACGTGGGTTGAGGTCTATCATCGTTTTTGCACAACATTGGTAACATTGAATGAAAAAATTAAATATTGCAAACCTGCATTCGCTTAGAAGCCATACGCCTGGTATGACCCTATTGTCACACTCCAAATGATCATTATCATCATTTTCTGATAGCAGTTGTCTTATATTTAAAGTAGTACTCAATTGAAGATCAAAATTGAATAGCTTTTCGTGCATCAAGCAAAAAGTGTTTTTCAATATGCACAATCAGAATTTTTAAAGTTTACATTCATGGGTAAATTTGCTAGGTGTACCATGGCAAGGAACTCTGGGTTCTCCTAGTAGCCACAAAAATGGAGGGAGTAAGACATTCACATTTGTTCTATCGTTAACAGAATATATAAAAATAAGTGATCTGCAAAGGTTTAGTCTGATTTGGTGTTCAAAGTTCAGCCACGTAAGCTGGAGATGTTAAACGTGTTTTGTGTTGTATTTGGACAGTCAGGTAAAATAAGTTTGAATTATTTCTCGCCGAAAACCAATCGATGAACCAACACATCACATCAAATCGTGGCGATTAAACCAATAGTAAATTATATATCATAGAAAACACTCAAGTTCGTCCTATCCTAAGCCACTCATGTTCTTTTAATTGTGCTTAAAGAGAAATAGAAAAACTTACTGGTAGAAAGGCTCAAAAGACTTACAAATGATCAGATCACAGAACAAACATTAACATAAATTAACTGGGATTTCGCAAATTTCAAGTAAATAATTATGAGAAAAATGGATTAAAAAAATTCTAAGAAATTTTTCATTAAAGTTCACTAAAATGTGTGATGATGGATGAAGGATTTACCGATCATGGTCGTGCGCTGAAGAGGAGGGAGGGTAGTTTTGAAACCGGACCCCCTTGCTTCTGCAGTAAAACTCAATTTTGTGATTTTGGAACAGACAAACAAAACATTAAATACAAAAAAACACGTGGTTTGGTCGCAAACCCCCCACCCCCTCCGTTTCTTCCGTGGTAAATTGGTGGACACCTCCCCCCCCACCCTTAAGTGACCACATGGTTTATGGATGGTCCCAAAATAATATACTGAAAGCAATAAATATCATCATAGCAAAATGTGTTATTTCCGAGTTATTCTTGATTTACTTACAATAAATAACTGAGAAACAACAAAATATGCAATCACAGCAAAAAAAAAGATGAAATATTTCAAGAGTTTCCGATTATATTCTCAAAATAATTTCAAGCGTAATTCTTCATTTATTTTTTGGTGAACTTTTTGTGGAATTACAGTAGAAGTGGCTTCGTGGTCGTGCGGCTAGTGTCACTCTTAGTCGCATCGTGCGAAGGAGTGCGGGTTCGATTCCCGCCGCAGCTGTCAGAAAAAAATTTCGGCTGTGCCTCTGGGCGTTGCATGCTAGACCGTTGTCTAGTGTCGTGTTTCCTTCAAAGAGCGAACAGCTCACTGAAAACATTAAACGTGTCCGTGCTTTTTTGTCATTGAATTTACATAGTCCCTTATAACTGGAAATCTGAGAAGTTTACGGATGAGCAAAGGCAGGTGCAATACAATATAATTTTCTGCTTTGTGAGACGCTTCGATGTTAAACTTCTTCAGGGAATAAGCTAAATGAATTTCGTCTGAGGCAAGTCTTACGAGAAAATCCCTGGATATTAGGA
This sequence comes from Aedes albopictus, assembly GCF_035046485.1. NCBI lineage: Eukaryota > Metazoa > Arthropoda > Insecta > Diptera > Culicidae > Aedes > Aedes albopictus. The sequence goes on along the minus strand of NC_085137.1, from coordinate 469,657,426 downwards.
TGCATATTATTTTTAGAGATTACATCATTTCATAGATTTTTCAAAAAGTTTTGGTTGAATTCTACAAATTATTTCAAAAACAAAGAATCCAGAAGAACTTTTTAAGGAAAGTTTCCTGAAGTTCTAAAATGGATGGAACCAAACTACAAGGTTTTTCAGACATTTAAAAAGAAATTAAACCGCATTGCTTCAAAACTACTTTTGCCTGAAATTCCTTAACCCTTTGGGGCCGGTACAGTCATTTATGACCTCGGCGATGAAACCAAGCATAACGAATGTGTTCGATACCAGTAAAGTTGCGCAGCAGCGACAAAACAATGTGACTCCAAAAGGTTGAAGAGTTTTATCAGAAAATGGTCCATGAAATATGCAATTTCATCCAGGCATTGAATCAGAATATAATGCAAAGATCCATAATAAATTACCTGAAACCTTTTGGTAGACGAAAAAAGTACATAAACAATTGTTTGTGATTATCACCAAAATGCTGCAGGAAACTCATACAGACATTATCCAGATACAGAAACGCATTTCAAGACCATCAAATTGCTTACCGGAAGTTTAGGCCAAGAGCCTCTTCAAGAGATAGAGTTGGTTTTCTAGCTATTTTCTCAGTAAAAAAATCCCTAGTGTTTTTTTTTCGTAGATACTGCCAGAATTTTTAAGGTTGTTTAGCAGTACTTCCTTCAGTGAATGTTAAAAAATATGGTCTACTGCACACATTTTGACTAGAACTTTCTATGGTAAAGTATTATTACAAGGATTTTTTTTTTGCTTGAAATGCAACTAAGACAACAACACTAGTTATTAAAGTGAATCTACAAAGGAAATTGACAAATTTAATAAAAACGTTGAAAACAAATGAAAATAATGACTTTCGACACAAAAACTGACTTAAGTTGAATCGTCTGGAAAATAAGGGCTTTTTAAAAGACACTACAAGTTTAATGATTCCAGTGAGCTATTCGCTCTTTGAAGGAAGCACGACACTAGACAACGGACTAGCATGCAACGCCCAGTGGCACAGCCGAAACTTTTCCTGACAGATGCGGCGGAAATCGAACCACATGGTGACATTGAGTTGAAAATACACTAAATAGTAACTCGCTACCAGGTATGCAATGAAGCTTACAAAAAATCAAAGCATCGTCAGTTTCGCTACGAAGACAAATCGACCTTGCTTTGACGCACGAGGATAGTACGATTTTCCATGCCAGAGTAAAACGAAAAGAGGAATCGATGTAGGGGAATTGTTTGGTAAAATGAACTGGGGGGGGGGGGGGGGTGGCAAAATGGGCAATTGGGTTCTATTCAACAACATAAACCATTGTACTTCTGCTGATATTTGACTTAAAAATGACTTTAAAATGACAATAATATCGAAAATCATGCAAACAATATTGTCTGATGTAAAACTGAGCCAATTGTAATTAAGGTCAATTCGTTCATTATTCACAAATTTCTAGAGGTGTGACACCATTTTCCAATAATTTACTCCTAAACGGAAATATTTGGTGAAAAAAATGGGATTGTTTTAATAAAGTTTTAGAAGTAACTGTAAAAGAAACAGAGCTTGGGGATAAAATGAACAGTTGGTTCAGACTTTATATAATTTTTACAATATTTTACTCAAACTCGGTATACTACAATCTCTAACGCATATCGTTACATTACAAGAGTAAAGAGTTAAGAAAACATACTTTGCTTTAACAAAATAAGATAATTATTAGAAAATCCGCATTTTTTAGTTTTTCTTTTTCAAATAATAGTTTTAGTACTTTGCAAACTTTATATAGGAAGTTTTAAAATCGTAGCACATACAATTTACATCAAATTTACTGACATGTAGTTGAATAAATCTAAATTACACGTTTTAATCAACTTTTAAATATGTGTTCATTTTACCCCCATCGATTGTTCATTTAATTCTCATTGTTTTTTTGATATTCGGGTTTCTTGCAGTTTTTGAAATCGAAAAAAACTGAAAGAAAACAATAGTTTTGAGTATTTTTTCCCTCTAGAATGTTTAGAACATAATCCCATCTACGATATCACATGGTAAAAAGAAAAAAAAAAATAACACATTTCTATTGAAAACGATGCCAAACGCTTAGGGTGTTCATTTTACCCCCATTTCTCCTACCGGCAATGCAACGCAAAGAAAACGACGAAAATTGAACGTCCAAAAACAACGAGAGTGTGCGAAATGTATAAACAGGGCTCCTGGGTCGCTATTCAGGAAAAGGGACACCAGATTTCCTGGTCCGTACTCTACAGCTGGGACACAACTTTAACATCCCGGAGAGTTGTAGCGGACCTAGTGTGATGGTTGAAGTACGTTACCATCACTCCGAGGACCTGGGATTAAATCCCAGTCCCGACAAACTCATAAAATGTAAATTCTTTCTTCGAAAGGGAAGTAAAGCGTGGGTCCCGCAATGAACTAGCCCTGGGTTATGAATCTCGTTAATAATGATAAAAAAAAGTCCCGGATAGAGAAAGCGCACCGTATGTTTGGATGTTATCGGATATCGAGAACTGCATTAGGTGGGATCCACTCGCTGAAAGGATTCGGAACGACCTGTTCAATGCTTTCATGAACCATATTAACTACATCAAACAACTGCTTTTTTTAATATGAGCTAGCCAACGACGAGAAAACGCACGATGAAGAACGCTAAAGAAAATCAACTTAACGTTGGCCACTTAAGGTTACGTATAAAGGGTTATTGGCAGATCAGAAGCTATTTCTCGGCCTATCTTGATGCATGGGAAATTGCTTGCCTGAAACCCCCTTTTCTTTGATCGCAGTTCGCAGTAGCAATATCTGTAGAAAGTTTCTGCCAGGGTTAGAAATTTCTTGATCGATTCCTTCTGAACCTTGTTCTTAACATAAAGCTGGGGGATCAAGTGTACAAAACACGTCTCGTACATCTTGAGTAATATTGTTGGGAAGCCTGCGTGTCGAATCGTAAACAGCCTCGGCTTTGGGATGGGATGGGAAACGTTACAATGAGAAATTACACAATTTTGGTATCGCTGGATGTCGTATCCCTTTTTACAACATTCTAGTTGATTTTTCCGTATCAAGTGTCATGCTTAGGTGAGAAGGAATCCAGTACACATTCCAAAGGAAAACTTCGAAGAGATGTTGACGCTGTTACTTTCATCTACGTTCTTCCCATATCAAAAACAATTGTTCAAGCAAAAATGTGAAGTACCATCGCCAGTAATAGCCAACATCACACTAGAACGACATTCAAACCAGATAGGAACGTCGGATCTACGGAAGAGGTTCTCGAAAGAATTTCCTAGAAGCTCTTGGAGTATTTTTTTTTTTAAAGAAATCCCTGTAAAAAATTCCGAAGGAATCCATGATGGAACTTCTGGTAGAACTTTTTAAGACAAAATGCTTCTTGGAGAAAACCCCCAAAGCATGCTTTATGCAATCCCCGAAGGATTATTTGTAGATGAATTACTCGAGGAATTGTTCACAGAATCCTCGGAGTATGTTCCGGAGAACTCTCGGGATAAATTTCTAAATCCTCTGAAGGACCCCCAGAAATAAAACTCGGAAGAATGATAGGACGTATGTTCGAAAAAATCCCTGGAGTGATTCCCGAAGCAATTTCATGAAGAATTCGCAAAAGAATCCCTGGAGTTTTTAAGTTCCTATGCACTAAACATAATTTAGTAATAATAATTTTGAAATGAAATTGTATACAGCTGGAGGAATTCCTGAAGCAATCCTTAGAGAAGCACTAGAGGATGAACCCTCAAGGAATTCACGAGAGGATCTCTGGTCAAATTTTAGAATTTCTGTAATAACTTACGATGAAGGAATTCCTAACGGAATTACTGAAGGACTTGCCGAAAGAAACTGTAATAAAAATCCAGAAGGAATCCCCTGATGCATTGCGAAAAAAATCCATTGATGAAATTGCGGAGGAATTACAAACGGAATCACTAGTGGAATTCCCCAAAGCATCTTTGTCGGAATCTTGAAAAAAATCTCTGAAATTACAGAAGGAATCCCTAGAGAAATTCGTAAAAGAATTGCTGGCGTATGATACTTTGAAGAAATCTCTAGAGCTTTGGAGGAATCCCTGAAAGAACAATCAACAGAATTCTCAGTGGGATTGCTTGAGGATAAAAGCTCGAACTTCCAAAATAATCTTTGAAAGAATTTTCCAAAAATAATGTATTGAAAATTTTGAAGAATCCTCGGTGGAATTGTGAATTTGAGGAGGAATTTCCGAAGCGATATTTCAAATAATATCTGGCGGAATGCCTGAAGACATTTCATAATGAACACCTGGTTGAATCCCCGAAGGAACCACTGGAGGGGTAAATAAAGAAGTAATTTGGCAAATTTCTAAATTTATCCCTGGAAGAATATTCGAAAAAACTTCACGGCAGACTTGGTAGAATTAACAAGGATTCCTGTATTTCCGATAAAACCGCGCGAGGAAATCTCCTAGAAATCGGTGGTGGAAATTTCAGAGGAATGCTTGGAGGGAGTCTCAAGGTTTTTTTTATTATCGTACAAATTGCTACGAAGGTTCTCAGTATTTGATGATTTTTTTTTTTCATAGGTAGGATCCATATATACACTGACATCAAGGATTAATTTACTTAATAACTTATTTTCTACATTTTTTTGCTAAGTTCTGTAAAAAGCAATTGAAAGCTAATAGAAAATGGGTTATATCACCGCTCTCATCTTAAAATTTGGTCGACCCAATTTCCAGCGAAACTGCCGTAAGTTTATATTCATTTTTTAGAAAATTTGGCAACTTTGGGTTAAGTTTACATACAAATTTTTTTGAAAAAGTTTCTTTTAAATCATTTTTAAAGTTTCTTTGAATTATTATCTTTTGAATGAAACCTAGGGTTTTTAAATCGGACGAAAATTGGCGGAAATATGGGCCTAAAAAATGACATGTTTTTGAGGGGGTGACCCCAAACTTTTGATCGGGAGTGTATATATATATGAACAAAAACTAAATTGAAAAAATCAGAGTCGCCTATTTTTTTCGGAAAACTCCAGTGGAAAACAACCATTTTCCACAGACACTACCTACTTTGAAAAATCATAACTCAAGAACGAAGCATCGTAGACACATTTTTTGTGAAATCATATGCAAATTTTCCCAGCAATTAAAAAAAAGTCCAAATCCAGGAAAAATTACCAAAAAATATTTTTGAAAAGAAAATTATTTCAAGATATGGTTTTTCTCCGTTCCTGAGTTATGACCAATTTTGTGGAAATTGTCAAGATGTGCTATGAGCCGTTTTCTTTATAAAATCGTAGCTTAAGAAAGAAGTATCGTAGACACAATGTTTTTTTTTTTGTAAAATTGTAAGAAAGTTTTCTCAGCAATTCGAAAAAAAAATACAAAATGAAAATTGTTTTCCACAAAACTTTCCACTGCTGAGGAAAATCAGTTGGAAAAGTCGGAAAAATTATTTTCGAAGACCGGAAAAATTCCCAAAACAAACATTTTAGAAAAGACATTTTATAAGCTATATTCTTTAAAATTTTCAAGATGTGGTTTTTCTTCGTTCCTGAGTTATGACCAATTTTGTGCAAATTAATAATAGAGACGGTCGAAAATCAACCACCATCTGGACAATTTCTCAAACTCAGGAACGGAGAAAAACCACTTCCTGAAAATTTTACAGAAAATAGCTTATCAAACTTCCTTTCAAAAATATATTTTTTAGGTATTTTTCCGGTCTTTGAAAATAGTTTTTCCGACTTTTCCAACCGATTTTCCTCAACAGTGGAAAATTTTGTGTAAAACAATTTTCATTTTATATTTTCTTTTTTGAATTGCTGAGAAAATTAGCTTACGATCTCACAAAAAAAAACATTGTGTTTACGATGCTTCGTTCTTGAGTTTCTTCTCGAAAAAATCTGAAAATAAAACATTCAAA
>NC_085137.1:469600986-469650986 GCF_035046485.1 Aedes albopictus | reverse complement strand
TTCCAGTATGATTATTTGAAGTTCAAACAAGTTTGAATACTTAAGAGCAGTGGTGCTCAGGCTGGAGGATACCGCGGGCCAAATTTGCAATTCGGGATCGACCTGCGGGCCGCATAAAAAATCGATGCACAAAAACAACAAAAAGAACAATTCTTAAGCATATTTATTAAAAATCTTAACTGTTCATAACTTGTGTAAGGGTCAAGCTTTATAATCTATTGCCCTTCGTGGAGTTCAATATAGATTCATAAGTATGGTTGAGAAAAACGTTTGAGCTTCAAATTCAAATTCAAACAAACAATTTTGAAGTTGCCCCTAGAATTCCTTTGAAGTCACTTCAAGAACTTGTCAAGCAGCTTTTACAAGAAATTCTTTTGAATCGCTCCAAAAAGGTTTGCTGGATTTTCTCCTGAAATATCTTGTGGAGTTGCTCCAGAAGGTTTTCGAGAAATTTCTTTTAGTTTTTCTAGAATTTTCTTGGAACACCTCCAAGAACTCCTCTTAGATTTGCCTTTGGAACTGCCCTGAAGTTACTTCAGGAATTCCTCATTAATCGTTTCCAAGAATTTCTCCTAGAATAGCTTTCGGATTTTTCCAAAAAATTTCCAGGAGTTTCTTGAAGATTTTAGTAAATTCTTTCCATAAGTCTCTTCTAAAGTTGATGAAATACTTCATCATTAAATTTCTTCAAAAATTAGATTTTAACCATTGTTTCCGGAAGTTTCTTCAACATTATCTTCTAAAGTTGCCGCATAAGTTGCTTCAAATTTATTGTTCAAATTTTCCTCAGGCGTCCTAGGCATCTTTTTTGTCTTGATGCAAATGGTCCTGGAATCTTGTTTGTAGTTACTCCTGAAAATTCTATGTTTGTTGCTCGAGGAATTAATTCTAAAGTTGTTTAAGAAATTTCTGTTATAGTGGCACCAGAACATTTTTCTAGGAGATGCTCCTATAATTTCCATGCAGTATCGCTACAACTTTCTCATTGAGTTAGTAACTGTGGATGTGCTCAAAGAACACTAAGTTGAAGCGAGGCAGGTCAAATCCCAGTGGAGACGTAGAGCCATAAAGAAGAAGACGAATATTAATGACAAAAGTAAATGAAGAACCTAGAAAACTAGAGAAAACTGAATGATTGACGTTTGAAATTTTGGCCGTCATAAATAGTTTTCAGATCAATGTGCGCCGGTGAATGAACTCCCTGTCGTCTTTCTCGCAAAAAGACGGCAGCGTCGTCTACTAACCCACTGCGACTAGGTTCATCAAGCAATGAACTACCCACCGCAACACGTGAAAACTATTATGGCTGGCAGATGAGAGTGAGAGTGAGCGGCGATGGCGCGCCGGCGTGTGCCCGCGCGTGCCAGCACGATCGACGCCACCCCTCGAAGTCGACTAATCTTGGACGCCGCCGCGCCGTTACCGCAGCACCGTCTTTATTCCACTATCGTACGCGCGCGAAGTCTGTCCGTTGTGGTTGGCGGTGTTGTTGTTCAGGAAAGCCTAGTGCACCTCTAGTACCTTCACCAGTTGGCGGCTGGCAGTGCTTAGTGTCTCGAGTGCGATCGTATTCTGCGGCTGTTGTTTGTTGTTGATTCTTTTCTCGCTCTGTCTGATCGGTGCGGATCTTTGTGGTTCGCGATTCTTGATCGGGCTAGTGATCGGGTGCTTTGTGAGCTGTTTGCTTGCGTAGTTGGCGAAAGAAATTCTTCGCCGGAGTGATCTACTTCTACTTGGTGGGTTGGAATGTTCTTTTAAGCGGGGTGTTTCCGGTGAAACCGTGGGGGATTATTTGGAAGTTTCTATTGGTAGAGTGTGACTCTGAAACGCTGAGATCGAGTCTGAAGTTCGCATTGACGAGGAAACGGCACCCGATTCGCTCCAGTGATCTTATCAACGATTCCGTCTGTCAAGGTTGTGGTCGTCCTTGAAGTGTGACAGACGAAAAGCAGCAATATCTCCAGTTGATCGTCGTTCGATTGGACCGGGTTGAGACCTGACCTGATACAGGAAGGACTTTGGCGATTTTTTTGTGTGGTGCTTTTATGTGATTCGTCTAGAAGATCAAGAAGAAAGAATAGTGTGGTGACTAACTTGAAAAGCCTTGATCGAAGAAGAACGTGAAGCGACGCAAGGCGAAAGAGGCAAAAGAAACGGATTACAGAAATTGAGAGTGTCTGTCTGGGGCCGCGAGTGTGGTGATAAAATTATAATCTGAAGACCGGTTATTAATAGGGTTCCTCCATTGGTTGCTTCTGACGATGGTTGGATCCGATCACCGACGGTGAAGAAGGAGAGGGTGGAAATCGCAGTTTACAAGGATTTGGCTAGCAGCACTTGTGCAGTGGAGTGTGGACGAAGTGGATGACGATGACGATGCACTTGCCGATGTCTGTGCGCCGAGGCGTTTGGGTGGATCTCATTAATTAGGCCAAGGTCAAGCTGAATGTTGAGAAGGAAGTGGATTATACTTTGGAACAGCTTAATTTTGGCAAAGTGGTGAAGATGAACAACTTTGATTAGGCAAAGATTGATTTGAAGTGAAGGTGAGTCAAGTTATTTGAATTTATGCACATAATTAGATATATAAATATTAGTTTTTTTTTTAAATTTTGTTCCAGAGTGCTGATTTCAGAGGTTTTTTTTATTCTTTATACTCCTTTCATAATTTAATAAAACAGAATGTTATTCTCAGTGGGACTGGGAGTCAGAATAAGAGCACTTTCATTATCGAAAAAGTGTATTTTTTTAATTTCAAAATCCGAAGCCGATGGTATCTTCCTGGTTCTCTGCTTAATATGGTTTTAGGTTGTCGTTCCCCCGGCATACGAACTACGTGCCCAGCCCACGGCAGCCTGCCGAGTTTATTCGCTTCACTATATCCATCTTTGATACAATTCGTCGTTCATGTGACGCCGCCAGATGTCGTTCTCCAGTTTACTGCGGGGTATTGTTCGATGACTACAAAGGCCCCCCAGATCAACTCCTGTCAACGTTCACGATTCATGGCCATGAAAAGTGACCGAATAAATCAGTCTTATATAACGCAAGTTTAGTCTTCGTTTGCAGCATACGAGAATTCAGCTGGTTACGCAGACCGAAAAAGGTTCGATTCACAGCTGCAAGCCGTCTTCTCACTTCCTGGGCCGATATTCACCACCAGCAATCATGCACTTGGTCTTTGTGGCGTAATTCAGATGTCCAATCCTCGCAGTCTCCCTCTTAAAAGGTATGGACGCATCTTCTACGGCCCGACGGTCGATCCCGATAATGCCGGTATCATCCGGGAAGCCCAAAAGCAGATGCGACCGCGTGACCTGTGACGTTCCTTTGCACACCAGCTCTCCATCTCCTTATCGCTTTTTCCAATTCTATGATAAACAGTAAGTTCGAAAGAGCATCGTCCTGCTTCAGTTCGTCTAAGGTTATGAACGATGACGAAATTTCTTCCGTAGTCCGTACACTTGTTTTCGAGCCGTCAAGCGCCGCACGAATTAGTCTAATCAGTTTCGCCGGAAAATCATGTTCGACTATTAGCTGCCATAACTTGTTTCTTTTCACTGAATAGCATGCCGCTTTGAAAATCAACAAACAGATGGGTCTGCAAGCTATTAGCTGTTAGCAAGCAAATTAGTCAAGAATCTGCCGCAGTCTGTACTTCTTCTTCTTCTTCTTCTTCTTCTTCTTCTTCTTCTTCTTCTTCTTCTTCTTCTTCTTCTTCTTCTTCTTCTTCTTCTTCTTCTTCTTCGTCTTCTTCTTCTTCTTCTTTTTCTTCTTCTTCTTCTTTTTCTTCTTCTTCTTTATGCCTCTACGTTCCCACTGGGACTTGGCCTGCCTCGCTTCATCTTAGTGTTCTTTGGGCATTTCCACAGTAATTAATTGAAGGGCCTTCTTTGCCTGCCACTGCATGAATTTGTATATTGTGAGGCAAGTACAATGATACACTATGCGCAGCCATAACCACTAGGCTAACTGGAGATCCCCCCCCCCAGGCTGAACATCTGATCCGTCGTTGATCGGCCCTCACAAAACCCGCCTGATCTTCGCCGACGAAGCACTCCTCAACCGGCCACAGTCAGTGTTTTTCAACAGTAAAAAACAGAATTCAGCCTGTTAAACGGAATTCTGGTCAAAATTATGTACGCTGAATTCAGAGGTGTTATTCGCGCACTCCAGTGGATGCCCTTTCTTGTATAAGGAGCAAATCAAACTATCCAATCAACTAGCAGACAATTCTTCCACTTCTCATATCTTTAATTAAATATGGTGTAAGAGTACAGCTACAGCAGCCTTTTTGTTCTTCTGCCCTCTATTGTCTGTCTTGACCTCCCCTAGCATTGGAGTTTCCTGTCAATCGCCATCGAGTCGAACTCTATATGTCGCTCTTCTTTACCCAACGTTTAGCAATACCTCGAAGGATTCTCTCCTCCTGGTAGCCACCATTGTTTTGTCTGTCGGCAAGTTTCCAGCACATGACGAGAGAAGGAACCGTTTTTCTGCTCACGCCATTTTGACAGTTTCGGAAAACCTCCGCATATCATTCTATTGCTCACGCTTTTGCGCCCGAGCAATCACATTTTCCTCAGGGTGTTTTCTCTTTTTGTGCTGGATTCGTTTTTCGGCTACTCTTGTTCGAACCACCCTGGTTCCACATCTCTCGTTTCAGTTCTGGACGATTTCTTCTCCTCCGCCCAACTCGTAAATTTGGTTTATGTTTCTAATAGAGATAATTCAGATATATCACTGGATATACCTCCAACATATCTTAAAAGATAATTTAAGAGAATCTTACATAAATTGCATTAAAAAGCCCTCCATGAATTTCTTCATATATCCTTAAAGCGAAACTAGATCCATTTCCTCAATTTTTGGCAACTGATTTTTTGTTAAATAACGAAGCAATGTTTTCAAAATCGGTTTTCGTACACATGTATGGATCAAAGTATCTCCTGATTTTTTTTTCCTGGTGGAAAATGTTTTTCGTTTTTGCAGAAACCATTTTTAAACAACATTTCAGAAAAAAAAGATTCTGTATAAATGGAAAACATGTTCTGCCACGAAAAAAAATCAGATGGTACCTTGACCCATACTCTACTAATGTGTACGAAAACTGATTTTGAAGATATTGCTTCGTTATTAATTAAAAATTAAAAACCAAAAAAAAATGAGGAAATGCTTCCAGTTTCGCCTTTATGGGTTTTTACAGAATTTAATCGATGGCTTTATTTTATAAACCGTCCATGGATGATCTCAAAAATTCGTCCTTGATTTGTTAAAAAAATTCCCCTGGTATTTTTCCAAAAATCCTCCAGAAAATCGTATAAGAGATTTTTGAGAGCTTTTGCTGGGAATAAGTACGGAAGAAATCTTTAGAAATTACTTTAGAAAATTCATAGTTTCCTTTTGATTGTTTTCAAGGTTTTCAAAGAAATTATCCCAGTAATCAATTTAGGAACTCCTGTATAAGCCCATCCTTGTATTCCATCTGAAATTGCACCATATAGTCATTCAAGAAATCCTTCAGTTTTTTTTTCTTAATGTCTTTTGCAGATTCTTTTTGAAAGTTCTTTTAAAACATATTGATTGGTTAAGAAATTCTTCTAGAATTTGATTCAGAATTTCCTCTGAAGAACTTCTTTACAAATTCTCCAATAAAATCTTCCATGGATTTGCCCAGAAATTTCTCTATATTTTTTTTAGAAATCAGTACAATACTTTTTTTAGGAAATTCACGGAATGCTTCAGAAATGTTTTCAGCGATTCCTTCAGGAAATAGTTAGCTTAGAAAACCCCAAAAATATCCAAATATTTCTTTAGAAAACTGTTTAGGCACCTTCAGAAACTCTTAAAATTTCCTCTCAAAATCTTGTAGGGACTTTTTATAGATTTCTTTGATGATTGCTTCAGAAATTCTTCATGAGATTCCACCACAAATTTGTTCAAGGATTCCATTAATAAACCTTCAATGGATTCCTTCCAAAACTGCTCCATGTGTTCCTTCAGAAATTCCTCCATAAAATTGGTCTGAAAATATACGAAGGTTTCAGAAGCTTCTCTAGTGCTTTCTTCTGAAAAAAAAATCAGGAATTATTTAAGAAATTTCTCCAGTGCTTTCTCCAGATGTTCCTTCAAGAATGGCTGCTAATTGTTACGTCTACATATAAGGATTCTTGGAGAATCCATTTAGGTAGATTTTCACGTTTTATGCATTAACTCCACCAGAGTTTCCTTTAGAAATTCTTCTAGGGATTCGTTTAAAAAAATTCTTTGGAAATTTCCACAGCGATTCCTTCAGAAATTCGTTCGAATTTTTTTCGTAAATTCTTCCAGTATTCTTTTTTTTTTTCGTGAAATCTTTGAGAGATCCCTTTAGGAATTCGTGCACGTGTTTTTTTTTCAAGAAGTCCATCAGGAATTGCTCTAGGAGTTTCATTGAAAATTCCCACTGGAGTATGTACAGAAATTTCTTCAGGGATTCATTCAGAAGTTCCTCCAGGAACCCGTCCATAGATTTCTGCATAATTGCTTTCAGTGTCTCAGGCAAGAATTCCTTCAGAGATTTGTGCAGGACTTCATATGGCTTTTCCTTCACGATTTCCTCCAGATATTGCTCTATGTATCTATTGCTAGAAATTTATTCGACATATCCTCTAAGAATTATTTTAAGAATTTCTCGAAGATTTTTTCAAGAAATTTATTCATGAACATTTGCTAGGAAATTCTTTAGGAATTTCTTTCGAAAAATCTCGAGAAATTTGTCAAAGGATCTTTACAGAAGCTTATCTATTATTTCTTCGCTAATACGTCCATAGATTGTTCCAGGAATACTTAGAGAAAATTCTCCAAAAATTTCATTCAAGTATTTCGCTATGAATTTTCCTATAAAATCCACATTAAATTTTTCTAGCAACTCCACAATGGGTTTCCCGAAGAGTTTTTACAGTTATTTTTCTAAGAAGTTCTTCAGAAATTCCTCCTGAGATTGTTGCAAGAATTTCCCTGAGGTTGCTTCAGATCATCCTCTAGAGATTCGTACAACAGAACTTCCCAAAATTTCACCGGGATGCTACCGAAGATTTCTAAAGATTCACAGAAGCCTACTTCCAGAGATTTCACAGTGATTCAACTAAAGATTATCTTAAATTCCTTCGGATGTTTCTTCAAAAACATCTCCAGAGGCTGTGATTTCTTGAAAAGTTGTTTTTCATAAATATTTTAGAAACTTTTAAAAAATTCATTTAAATTCATAAAGAAATTCTCTCGGAAGTTCCTCCAATAATATCTCAAAAAAATCCTGGAGAAATTTCTTCCTGGATTCTGTTGTTCCATCAGAAACATATCCTGCGATTTCTTCAGAGATTCCAGCTGGAGTTGTTTCAGATGTACCACCAGAAATTTTCCAATTTTTTTTCAGAATTTTTTTTTGAAATAATCTCTGAAGGCATTTATAAAGAATTTCTGGAGGATCATCTGGAGGAATACCCTAAAAAATCTTCTGGTGATACCTTTGGAGATACCCAGAAGAATTTTTTTCACATTTTCTGAGGAGATTCCTGATCAAAATTACAGAAGCAATTTCTGAAGATATTCATGTACATTTTTTGAATCAATGCCTGGCAGGACACATAAAAAAAAAAAAACTGTTTCTTCCTTAATTTCTAGAAAATAGTGTATCCAAGGAAATATTATTATTATTATTATTATTACTACTTTATTATATTTCAGCCCTGGTTCATCTCTTTATATCCATGGAAAAATTGCTTGAAAATTTTCTGGAGAGATTGCTGGAGAAATATTTAATGGTGTTCTGAAGGAAACTATTAAAAATGTCTGCAGAAAATGCAGATCAAGATACGTATGGAGTTCTGAGGGATCATTGGTGTAATTCCTGAAGGGATCCTCGGAAGAGCTACTGGAGATATCTCTGGATGAATTTATAGAAATTTTTGAGCGATTCCTGAGGGAATTTATTCACTTCATTTATGAAGGTTTCATGCAGAATATAAAAAAAAACTTGGACAAAAGTTCTGGAGAACCACCACAGAATTACATTTTTGAGAAAAGTTTTGATGGAAATATTGGAAGTACTGAAGAACCCTATGCGGGTTCTCATGGAAGAATAGAGTAAGTTTTGGTGGAATTACTTAGCGAATCTTTGAAGAAGTTCCTGAAGTGGAAAACAAATCTGAAATAAACTCTGAAGAAACATCCTCACGCTTCAGGACGCGCGCTGTTGTAAAAAGTACAACACTGTCAAAAAAAACCTCGCTCGTCGTATACAGCGCAAACGCGGTGCAGTTTCGATTGCTTGATGGCACGCGTCCTGAAAGTTTAATGAACCCCAAGCAATCCCTGAAGGAATACCTGGAAGAGCTTCTAGAAAAAAAAATCCTGGAGAAAGATTTAGATTTAGTAAAATCTTATGAGGACTTTCAAAAGACGTTTCTTAATAAATGCTTGAGATAATTCCTGATTATATGGAATAATACCTGAAGGAACCACAGGAGAAATTACAATAATGGCTTCTGAAAGAGCTGCTGAGAAAATGTCTGAATTTTTAAAAGAAAACCCTACGAGAATTTCTGAAATACTCCACTAAATAATTTCTTGCGAAATTTCGAGGAGAATCCCTAGTGAAATTCCAAAGAAAAACTCCTGAAGCAATTCCTTCGATAATATTTGAAGAAATAAAAAAAGGGGAAGGAAGACATGCACAAGCTTCTGTAACAATCCTTAAATTTTTTGAAGAATCTTTGAAGAAATCCCAAAGGGAATTTCCGAAGAAACTATTCGTGGAAAATTTCAAGATAAGTCTTTTGAGAAATTTCTTTAATAAAATCTTGAAGAAGGCCTAAGGCAAATTGCTGCAAGAATCTCTGGAGGAACCCCTGGAGAAATTTCCAAAGAAATACATGATCAGGAATGCATTCTAAAGGGCTACTTGGAGGAGTCTGTGGAGTAATTCTTGCTGCAATCATTCCAGAAAACCCTGCAAAATGTTTTATCCTACAAAAACTTCGAAAAAAATAGATTAACTCTGAAAGAATCCCAATAGAAATTTCCGGCGACGATCTTGAAGGTTTTTTTTCTCGTTCCTGAAGGTAATTGTGGAGAAAATTCTAGACAAGTACATTAGAAGGAATATATTCTAGAAGAGTTGGCGGAGGAATCTTTAGAATAATTTTTGATGACTTTAACTAATAAAAGGAATTCCTACAAGAATGTCGCTTTCGCGATTATTACAAAAAAAATCGTGGGAAAATTTATGGAGAGGTTCTCCTGAATTATTTTGAGTAAGGCCGTAAGATGCTCATTACTAAAGAAATTTACTAGTACAAAACAGGGACGCTGAAATTTGAAAACATTTAGTAACCCCTTCTAATTTTACCATGACAGCACTGGATCCCGGACGAACTTCTCAAGCGTGGCAGTGATCGGCGGCATCAATCTATTCACCCGATTCGATAAAGATATATGAGAGCACGAAAAATTGTCTACCAGCTGGTTGAATGATCTCTTTGGCAAGAAACGGCACAGACTAGAGTATGAGTATTACAGAGTGTTTGTCCTTATACATTTGGTGTGCAGTGCATCTGTTCATTGATTAAAGCAGCGTACGATCCAATGAAAAGAAATGAGTTTTGGCAGAGAATGTCAGAACATGGTTTCCCGGCGAAACTAATTAGGCTGATATGCGTCACACTGGATGGATCAAAATCAAGTATTCGGATCGCATACGAAGTGTCTACCTTTTTTGTGACCTTGGAATGGATTGAAGCAGGGTGATGCTCTTCCAATTTTACTGTTCATCATTGCACTCAAAGGAGCGATTAGGAGGTCTGGCGTGCAGAGAAATGGCACTACCATTACACGGTCGCACATGCTCCTCGGGTTTGCTGACGATATTGATCTCATCAGCATTGATCGTGGGGCAATGGAGGAAACTTATGCTAAAAAGAGAGACTGAAGAGAGAGACAGCGAGGATAGGCTTGACGATTAACTCTACCAAGACAAAGTACATGATAGCGGGGAGGGCCAGAAGCAGACCAAGTTGTGTTAGTGCTGAGGTAGTGATTGATGGGGATGTGTTTGAAGTTGTTGAAGAATTTTGTTTACTTCGGATCACCTGTGACATGTCGATGACGATGACAACAACGCACAGTGGTCCACGAACCAGATTTACGTGGAAAGATGCATTCAGCGCCTTCAAATGAGTTTTTAGACACATATGGTCTTTTACAAAGTTGTCCCTAATAATAAGGCAACGTAATGTGAAATGGCATATTTCAGTTGCGAATAGGTCACTTGACGCACGGACGTGAGGTGATTGAAAGGTGGAAGTAGTATTTTTATGATAATTTGGATGCTGCATGAACCACAGGCACGAAGAATCAAGGAAGTATTTACCATATCCGGATGTGAACGAAAGTCGTCAGCTGAATGGTCATTTGGCCGAATGGTCATTAAACCGAATAGTCATCAGGACTCTTGTGCAAGTAAAGTTAAAGGCTCCATTCAACTACGCAAAAACAATAAGGTTTAGCTGGTAAAATGGTGTTTCTTTGACTATCACGCCAAGGACCTGGGATCGAATCCTACTCCCGACAAACTCACAAAAATGTGGGTTCTTCCTTCGGAAGGGAAGTAAAGCGTGGGTCCCGAGATGAACTAGCCTAGGGCTAAAAATCTCGTTAATACAGAAAGAAAGAAAGAAAAATGGTGTTTCAGCCAAATCCATCAAAATGTTCCCGGAAGTATTGGTCATTTATTGGCTGTCAGAATATAGAAGACGAAACTGCTTCTAGAAGAGTGGAAGGAATGAGTCATATACCCTATCTACAAGAAAGGCAGCAAATCCGAGCAATCATAATTTTGAATACTGCCTACAAAGTGTTATTGCAGATGGCATCTATGCCCTATAGAAAACAATTTACATCGTACGGCAAATCCTTCAAAAATGTTGAAAATACCCATGTCCCAACATATCATCTATTCATCGACTTCCGTATGACAGTATCGATCGCACAGAGCTAAGATAAACTGTGGACGAGCATACTTTGCTGGAAACGGTTCGTCAAGTTCACCATTAATTTGGACAGTGCAGGTGACCGGAGACTAGCGCAGTGGTGATATGGACGAATTAGGAAGAGCATTATCTGCCAAATGTTAGGCTCGAACGAGACTCTGAAACTGCATAAGTGAAGTAATTGTTAAGAAATATTTTACTCAGTCTCCTATAAAACTTCCAAACCAAGTTGAAAAGAAGTACACTTTTGTTTATTGGCTTATTGGTGCGCCAAGCAAGATATGTTAAACAGAAATTCATCTATTGGGATCAACACAAAAGCACATTTCTTATATCACATCATCAACAGTTCAACTGATTGACGTATTGACGTCACTTTCTACTCCGCAATTCCCATACAAGAGCTTGGCTTCCAATAACTGACCTGTGCCGTAGAGTGGATGCCTGTCGATTCATTGCCAATATGTATCACAACCCGCAAACAAATTAGACTGCAATTAAAAGCCGCTCATTAGTTCACATTTGTTGCAGGCCGCATCCGACACGCCCTGAACCACAACAAACCAAGCCAAGTCAAGTCGAGCCATCATCGATGAGAGGCTTCAAAAGCCTTCCAATTTGTCGTATCGTGGCGGCGGCGGTACCTACTGGGGCGGCAATAGTAGACACAGATGGGTAATTATGCACTACGTTTCAACCTGTTCGAGTACCGGCTACTCGTCTGTCCGTCCTTTGGGTTTGTTTGAAATAGATGGCTTGGATATGCACAATGTAACAACCCTCTCGCATGTTGCATGAAACGGACGACTTGCGAAGCTTGATTGACCACCGCATCGCATCGGTCTAACCTGGTGAAACGTTACACGTCGTCGTCCACCTCCGTCCGTGATGGATCCGATAGATTGCTGGGCACCGACCATCGCCGCCGATACGAGTATGTATAACATATTTTGCATCAGAATAAATTAGAACAGAAGCGAGGAGCCGGCGACGTAAGAGCCACTGAACTGGCTGACTGACTGAATGGTTCGATGCTTCTATTTCTTCATCGATCGCTTTTTCTTTATAACATTTTTTGAGAGTGACTGGCTTCTAAGCTTGAAGTGGGTAGCTCTGCTGGCTACAGCTTTGCAACAGTAACAGCTTAAATAAAAATCGAAGAAAGAGCACTAAAGCTTATAATTATGCTCTCGCTTGAATGCGCCTCGGTAGTGTGCGGGTTGCCCTGATGATGACGCTGCCGATCGCGAGTCCTCGGGCAAAATCGCGTACAGCTGCGCCCAAAAATCAACAAACAGTTTGAATAGATTAATTTACACATGCACGTAATACTTTTTTCTTCAATTTCATGCGGATCAATACGGATGACTGATTGATCAGCACAAAGTCAACAATGGCACCGACTATGCCCATACGGCCATCAAGGAAAGGGAGGAATGTTATCATGATAACCATTGCAACTAGAGAAGAAGTATTGTTAAACCCTTATCCTTCTTCGATACATTTTTGTAGAGCAAATTTATGGCGTACTGCTGACCAAGTTAAATGGCATCTTTTTCAGCAATATCTATCTATACGCTATCTGTCCATGAATTTAAATCTGAGATAGGATTGTAACCTTGCGCCGTGCCTTTAGTCGTAACTTCAAATTCCAAATCCTTTGGGAAACTTGCTGGAGCACCGTAAGAACAAGTTCCATCGTTCCAAAATCTGTCTCAGCACTTTCACAGTTAATCATCAGTTAATAAGATAACTTCCTTTGCCAATGACCATTTTGCCTGAGAACATCGTGTGACAGGCACGATAGGCATCGACCGGGAATAGAACCCGTCACCAGTATGGTCATGCAGAATACCCACGCCTTTACAGCTGTGGCTATAGGGGCCCTGGTGGTGTTTATAACCTCCACTTGACTTGAAATTCTTCCTGAAGATCCTTATAGAATTCCTTTAGTGGTGTCTTCTTCTATTTATCCTGGAGTCCTTCCCCCTCCAGGAATCTCAGACGAAGCTTCTAGATGAAGCGCAGAGGAATTCTAAGAGATTTACATGTGAGATTTCTTAAAAAAAAAAAAACTTTACTAGGAATGACAGAAAGATCTGCTGGAGGAATATCAGATGAATGTTCTGTAGAATTCCCAGAAATATTTTTTGAAAAGTATTAGAAGAATTTTCAGGGAGAATCCCTGAAGAAATATCAGATGGAACCCCACAAGAAGCTATTGAAAGCTTCCCAGAAGAAACCACAAACGTGAGGACAAATCACATTGAAACTCGTTGAGATATCCGAGGATGACTTTCTGGAGAAATCACAGATGCAATATTCGGAGGTTGCCTAGGTTATGGCAGAATGAACTCTTGGAAAGGCGTACACTATCATTCCCAGAAAAAAATAGTGAAAAAATCCAGGAAGGAATTTGTGAAAAAATAATGGGGAGGATCTTTAGAAGAATTATCATAATGAATTCTTGAGAAATCCCAGGAAAAAACTTCTTGGGGAAGCTGAGAAGGAACTCCAGAAGAAATAATAGAAGAAAATCCAAAAAGAGCTTCTAGTAGAAATATCAGAAAAAAAAACTTCCTGAAGATTCTCAAATGGACCGTCTAGGAAAATCGTAGAACGAATTCCTGAAAAAGATTATCACAGCAAAAAAAACAGAACAAATACAAGAAGACGTTACTGGAAGACATTTAGAAGGATTTCCAGGATAAATCGCAGTTGGAGTTCCAGGAGAAGTCTAAGGAATATCCTGGAATGTTAGAAGAAACTTCTGAAAAAAAAAATGAGAAGAGCTTTTATGAGCGATTTCATAGAAGGATGTGAAGGATTTGGTTGAAAAACCCCTCCATATTCGTATGGAAATTTCTATGGGAAAATGGTGATGTTCATCAAAAATGGACGTAGCATTTCCCCAATCTGTTTTAATTGACCCCTGGTTGAATCACAGAGGTTTCAGGAGAATTTCATTTGTATGAGGCGGATTTCAAATGGTTTTCAAAGGGATTATGAAGGTTTTAGGGGCGTTTCAAGGGGTTTTACGGTTTCTGTAAATAATTCTCTGAATATCCTCTGAACGCCTCCGTAACAAGTCTGAAATCTTCTTCAAATGCTCTGAAAGTTCTTGACAAGCCTTCGATATCCACTTTAAACCCTTCAGACCTCATGTACGCATCTGAGACCCTCAGATACCCCCGAAAATTCCTCTGTAACGCCACTGAAATCTGTCAAAAATGCACTTAATGTTTCTGAAATGCCTCCTGAAATGTTCCCTTCAAAATGCCCTTAAACCCGTGTTACCTCCCAAGTAACATTTTGCTGGCTTATGAGTCTTCTGGAGGCTTTAAGGACCTTCATAAAACCGAATACCTATTATTTTGGTTTTATGATTGTTTTGCGAACCTCTTCTAGTCTATTTGACTTAAATATGTTCCTAGGGCCGAGACCCTGCAAAACCCTCAAAAACGCCTACGTAACGCCTTTGAAACGCGCCGAAAATTTTCTGAAACATCCTGAAATGCCTCCGAAACTCCCCTAAAACCTCCTCGGTCCCCATGCAACTCAACCGAGACCCTCCTAAACCCCCGAAAATGCCTGCATAATGCCTTCGAAACCCAACACAACGCACCTAAAAAGCCCCTGAGACTCTCTGGAACGTCCCTGGCACCCCTGAAGCGCCCCAGTGATGCCCTCCCAAGTAACAATTATACTTTTGTGGCAATCCTGAAGTAATTTCTAAGATTGAATAATAAAACTTAGCTATAAAGCTCTTTGTTCTGCAAATTCGAGATAAAATAGGTATAAACTATCCATAAGACTAATCTGGCCCACTCTTCAGGAGATCTTCAAGACTGGTTTTGAAGACTGCTTTGAAACTAGTTGTATTTATGTACTAACACTGATGATTGGTTATAAGAACTTCATAAAACTTTAACAAGAATAGCTTGAAGCATGTTGATCTTTTAGCTGTCTTTCTCGAAAATGCTAATAGTGCATGATAAATGAAATCTTTTACCTCAGCATTACGCAGATGCGAACTAGTTTTGTTTCATGGATGAAATGTTAATTGAACTGCGAATTAATTTTCATCAAATTGAAATGGCTAATGCATCAAAATTGCCTGACAGATCATTGATGACAGGGAATCAAAATTTTCCGTGCCATACCCACTTTGTCGTTGATATGCCACCCAAAACATACGAAAATAACAAAGCGCCTCAAAAATAATATCATTCATTATTATACGAAGACATAAATTTCCTGTAAACACAAAAGGCTACGCCACTTTTTCAATTCTTTCTAAACATGGCTGCCGTTCCAGGCGAACAAAACTCATGCAGCCGCCATCAATTGTTATTACCTTTAATCCAAACCACCTCAAAACAATGATGGAACCAAGTCACCTTGCATGAAATCTACAGCATTTACTGAAGATTGTTTTTACTAGTGATGATCTTAAGGCAGATTTGTTCGTCTTAAATGAAACTTATTCGTTTTATTCAAGAGTAACAGCTTTTGACAATTGTTTGTTTACCTTTTTGGAGCTAGAAAGTTGTTTCTGTACATTTTGCTTCAGGAACTGCCTATTCTAAAAGGAATTTAAATTGTTACTTGGGCTGGAGCCCCCAGAACACCTTGAGACCCTCTGAGCCCTGAGGCAAAATTTAGACACCCTCAAACGCCCCTGAGATCTCTTGGTACCCCGCGAAATTCCCCTGAATCCTCTGATAGGTCCCTAAGACCCACTGGAACTCCCTTGAAACGCCCTCGGATCCCTTGGATCCCCCTGAAGCGCGCTGAGAGAACACTGAAACCCCCTTAAACGCCCCTGTGATCTCTTGGTTTCCATTGAAACCCCATAGGACTCACTTAAAACGCCCCTGCAGCCTCCCTCTGCTTTCCCTTATAAACGCCCCCTGGTCATCGTTGCCATAGTTACAGTCAATACACTGGAACCTCAATTTATGCACATGGCTGGGACTGCATAAATTAAAAATGTGCATTAATTAAAAAAGGCATAAAAAGAGGGAAATTTTTTCATAAATTAAGTTCGGGCTTTAATGAGGAATGAGTTCGCCAAAACAGGTCTTGCTCCTGGGCATTTGAGATGGGGCTATGGGGGTTTCCAGAAAGTTACCAGGGAGCCCAGAAAAGGGGGTTCAGGGGCGTTTTAAGGGGTTTGTTTCAGAGGATTTGAGAAGCTTTTTATTGGCGTTCTGCCAAGATTTGTTGGCGTTTTAAATGCATTACGGGGAATTCAGGGGCATTTCAATAATAAGAAGGGAGTTTCAGGGACGTTTGAAAGGGCTTTAAGGTAATTCAAGGGATCTTAGGAGCCTTTAAAGGGCTTTGCAAGGGGTTTGACGGGCGTGCCAAGGTACTTCAGAGTCATTTAAGAGATTTTCAGGGTGTTCAGGAACATTTTAAGGGCGTTCCAAGAGGTTTTAGGGGCGTTTGATAGCATTTCAGGGGCGTTTCAAGTGGTTTCTGGGCCCTGTTAAAGACGTCCAAAGGGGTTTCAGAGGCATTTCAAATTGAATTTGATGATTTCAAGGGCGTTTCAATGCGATTACGGAGGTTTCAGGGGCGGTTCGAGGCATTTTAGGTCAGAGTCGTATAAGGGGGTTTCAAGAACACCTTTACAGCGAAGGGTATTTCAGAAAATATTTTGATGGGGTCTCTAACCATCCTCTGCAACTTTTTGAAATGCCTCCAGGATCTCCCTGAAACTCCCTCGAACCCCATGTAACGCACCTGAGAAGCTGGGAAACCCCCGAAAACTCCCCCGCCACTGAATCCTGCCGAAAATGCTCTGAAACTTCATGGAATGCCTCCAAAATTCCTGTTAACGCATCTGAGACCCTCCAAAACCCCCAAACCCCAGACAACGTACCTGTAACGCCTACTTGTCGAAAATCCTTTGAAACTACGAATTGCAATGCTTTCGAAAATCCCCTCAGACCCCCGAAAACCCCCCCTAAGATCTCTTTTTACCGCGCTGAAACCCCTTGGGACCCCCTGAAACGCCCCTGAACCCATCCTTTGCTCTCTCCTATAAACACCCCCTAGCCACCGTTGCAATAGCTCCCGTCAATATTAAGAATTATTATGCACAATATTGGCTCTGAGTAGTCTTCCCTCTTTTTATGCAGGGCATAAAAAAGTGCATAAATTAAAAGTGCATAAAAATAACATGCATAAAAAGAGGTTTTAGCGTATTTTGCATCCCTGCATTTCTGAAAGAATTTCTGACATTTTTGCTCCGTGATCAGCTGAAGGAGATATGTCGTTCTTCAAGCGTTAAGCAATACTTTGTCTGTGTAAGGTACACCAAGGCAAGTTGGAACGGGTGGGAAAAGATGAAACAGTGGATTAACATGATAGTCTAATAATGAAAAACAGTTTGAATGTCATAACACATAGTTTTTGATTCAAACAAACTTTTGGTAAAGGATATATTTTCAAATTATATTGAATCTTATTCAAAACTTCGCATTCGTGATTTATGCCTCTTCACAACATTATATCTTATTGTTTCTTATCGACAATTGGTTACAACACTCGGTAATAACAAGTTTCTTAGTCTACTTCCACATTTTCTAAACATTAAGGAATAATGTTAAATTAACCACATTTCTCTTTGGTTAATAACTTGACCGGCAAATCTTTTTTGGTTGTTTTTGTTATTTTAGATGCTAGTCCTAGTCGTCCTTTACTGAAACACACCAAGAGATGATCCGAATAATATTGGATGTACATATTTCCCGGGATAATCCGAAGAGAAAATCGATGAAGAGAAATCGATCATTGTAGATACGCCTGTATGATACTAAACGCGAGAGTTATTAGACAGAGTAGAACATTCTTCTTGACGTAATGTTCCAATTGAGCTCAGCTCAGATTTCCTTGAGCATTCCTATTGATAATTTTTGCACTGCTATATCGTACCGTCAGTATGAATACTTTCTGGATCTACCGGGCATCGAGCCTCAGCATGGTTTTGTTTGTTACGGCTGCATGGGCCCATATCTAACTAATAAACAAATGTTAATCAACGTTCAAACGCTACTGTACAATTCAACGACAGGGATGGGTTCACCATTAGTAGCCAAAACAATGTCGTAAAAAACTGTCAAAAAAAACTTCGTCCGTCTCCGATTATGTAAATAGCCTCGAGGGGGGAAATGCTGAACAATAATCACAATAATTGCATTTGGAACTGTTCGTTGTTGAGTTGGTTTTTGATTTTATCATCTTCTTCGGAGGTACGAAAATTACCCATCATGCAGAGGAAAAGGGTTGGCGGCGCCCTACCAATTTTGAACCACACTTGCGTCTGATACGTATCATTATGGTGAGAAGACCTACATTTAGGTAAAACGGTGACAACCTTCGCAGACCGCAACCCTTTCAACCCAGTTTGAGGAGAGAAATCGTCGTTTTCCTAATTTGTTAATGGTTGCATTTGTCATGATACCGGGCGACAGTTAATTGTTCTGTGATGACCTTTGTGTGCGCTGTGCAGCTGTGAGAAACGATTTGCGTGTGACGTGAATTCACGACCGACCGACCATACGTGTACCGCCCTGAGGCACGTTCCACAAATCATTTCACCCCAAAGTTGGTGTTTCATCTCCACAAAAAAGGGGGCACACAGTGCTCATTTAGTCAACACTAATCAAACCGTGGCATTAAGCTTACCTACTGCGCTGTGCTTAGAGAAGAGCACTTTTGCTTTCGGCTGTTGTCTGGCTGGGCTCCTTGCCGGAGGCGATTGAACGAGATGGGGAGACTCCGAAAAAAAACGACGGTTGGGAAAATTACAAAACAAACAAGTTTTGCATGAATATGAAGCAGCTGGTAGGAGTAGATTCAACGTCGAGCAGTGATCGTGGCGAATTTACCAGACCGCCGGAGCAATTTGCATTGTTCATTGAAAACAGTTAACATTGGACAAGTTAATGATATTATAATTTGGAATATGTATTGAATTCTCACTGAACTCGCAGTAGTTCTAACTGCATGCTTGCTTGTATGCGTTCTGCGCAGTCTTGTAAAATGTCAAAAATCTTGAAAATGTTAATTGCTCATTACTGCTTTCCAAGAGATATATGTTGCAATTTAGTTCAGGTTTTAAGTGGCTTTTTCTCTCAACGTTCACTATTCATTCCCTGCACATTCCGACTCGCAGCACGAAGCCGTCGCGGGATACGTTTTGCTTCTACAAGTTTCATATTTCTTGGGAATAAACAGCAGTTCCGTTTCCTCACTCTCACCTTCCTCCAGGCAGTGTTTTTTTTCTCCCGAAAGAGGCGTTTCCGCTTTTGTTTTTATCGTTCCACGTTCTGCCGGGTTCCTTGCTGCAGCATTACCGCCCGTGCTGCGTTCTTCTTGTCCAAAAACGTTCTGAACTCCTTGTCGAACCATTCGTTCCGTCCACTCCATTGCATATCGGGTACTCTTGGCAGCGATGTTAATGGCTCCTTTTACTGTATTCCAGCCGTTCTCTAGAGGGACCACATCAAGCTCGTCCTCACTTGGCAACGCTGTCAATTTGTGATTTGTAATTTACTCTTTTGTATTTTACATTTACGGGTCCATTTATTAACTACATACGTAGACTCTGAACCGGGAGAAGTGGTCTGGCCAAAGTCGACGCTCAATACAAATTAGGAAAATTTTATTTGGACAAAAGTATCCGAAGTTCCTTAGAATACTCAGAAATGAATTTCCGTTTTGTTTATAAAACCTTCTCTAGATTACTCCCGATAATTTCGCTAGCGAAGCTCACATGGGTTTCTTAAAAAAATCTAAAATCCGTACGAGAATTCTTTCAGAAGCCATCCACGTTTCCTCCAGGAATGCTTTCAGAGATTTTTCAAGAAAACTACAAGTTCCTCCTGAAATTTGTCCAAGAAGTTCTCTAGAAAATCTTTCAAAGATTCCTTCAGATATTCTTCCAAAATTTTCTTCAGAAATAACAATAACAGATATTCGGTTTTAAAATCTTGCAATATTTCATTCAGAAACTTCTCCAGCGTTTTTCTTTTTCGGAAATTCTTACAGATTTTTTTAAAGAAATTTCTCAAGGAATTTTGTAAGGCAGGTTTCTATGAATTCCTTCCAAAAGTCCACCAGGAATTCTTTCAGAAATGTTTTAGGTATTCCTTCGGAAATTCTTTTGAAGATTCATAAATTCTTCCAGTGGCTTCTTAACAAAAAAATCTAGCAATTTCTTCAGAAAATCGGTAAGGTTGAGGAAATTCACCAGATTTGATCAGGAGTTCCTTAAAAAACTTATTCAGAAGTATTTTAATTTTTTTCCCGAGAAGTTTCTCCCGGTATTTCTCAAGGAAGTTTTTAAGAAATTCCACATCAATACCAAATTCTGTTCAAATACCTCCAACAGTTATTGTGATGTTCTCATAATATTTTGTTGAATAACGCAGCAATAACAATTTTAGGTGATAGATCACATGTTGGTCTTCGCATGGTATTTGTAAGGTATGTCCTTCTGTGCTTGGGATTTGCACACACAAGTCACTAAAAACGGGAGACATTTCTGAAGCAAGTCCTGCAGAAAAAATACCTATCCAGGACGAATTCTTTAGAGAACATTTGAACAAATCTACAGCCATTCATAGAACAATATTTTGACCAATTCTTTGAAATTTGCTAAAGAAACTTTGGAGTAATATCTGCAGGAATTGTCAAGAGAATCTTTGGGAAAACAAATTCTGAAAGAATCTCTGAACAATTGGAACAATTGAAGAAGTCTCTGGAGGATCTTTTAGAGAAATCTTTTGATAATTTTCTAGTAGAACGAGAAAATTCCTGAATCCACCCTGAAGAAACCTTTGGAGACACTTAAACATTAATTTTTGAGAAACTTTTTGGACAAATTTCTGAATTTTTAAAGGATAACCGTAGAAGAGCTTCTGAAAAAATCTCTGAAAAAAAAGCTCTCGGAATCGCAGTTTTTGAAGAAACGTTTCGAGGAATTCCTGGAGAAATCTTAGAAAAAAATCAAAAAGGATTTTCTTTAAAAAAAAATGTTTCGTAGAAATCTCAAAGAAAAACTCCTGCAGAAAATTGTGCAAATATTTCTGGAGAAATTAATTTCGGATATGTTTGAGGAAAGACATGAAGGAATTCAGGCATTCCATGAGGAATTTGAAGGAATCACAAGGAAAATTCCAACAGCAATCCCTGAAAAAAATCTTTTGAGGAGTAGCTGGTAAAATCATTTTAGGGAATCCTGCGAGAATCATTTTGCGTTTCTCGTACTTCAAAGTGTACTGAAAAGCTATATGTTCACTGGAAAAACAAATTTTCGATAAAAGGCTCAGAAGGTCTGCATACTCACATATACCAATTAACCAATTAACGAATTGAGATGAGGTCTGTATGTATGTATATATGTATGTATGTATGTGTGTACGTGTGTGTAATGTATGTATGTCTGTACCCAACTCACTTGTAAGGCACTTCCCATAGGCCGATTTTTCGGATTTTAGCACGGATTGAACCGAAATTTTAGCGCATTGATTGCTAATAAAAATTGTTTGGATCGGTCATGGCGTTCCGGAGTTATGCCCATTTCAGTGATCCGGACTAACATCGGTAAAACTGGCCCTATATAAAACTGAGCCAATCCCCATCATGCGACACTTCGAACTGCGCCGATTTTTGTAACCATTAGCTTGGTTTTGTGCGGAAATCAGCACTGGTGTCCAGAAATGTCACGATGTCAGCCCAAAATTCAAGATGGCGGCTGTTTAATGTAGGTCCAGGCTCTAAAACCATGCAATATGGGTATATTATGTTTGGGAAAAATGCTTGGCGACCATCAAAAATGGCGATCACAACATCCAAGATGACGAACTAAATTCCAAGATGGCGGATCCAAATTCAAGATCGCGGCTGCTTAAAGGAGTTTTAGGCTCTAAAACCATGCAATATGGGTATATTTTGTATGGATAATGTTAGGAGTTCAAAAATGGTTGGTCCAAGATGGCTATCTAAAAACCAATATGGCGTCCCAAAATTCAAGATGGCGGCTTCTATTGAAGTTTAAGGCTTATAAATCATTCAATATGGCTATATTTGGTATGGGGAAGAAGTCGAGAGTTCAAAAGCTAGATAAACGATATGATTTCTGGTGCCATGAAATGGATTTTTGTTAAACGTATCAAAGTACGATATTCATGAACATGTTACGTGAGTTTTGCTGAAATAGGTTTCCATAGGCACGAGAAAGGCGCCATCACCGCTAGGTGGATTAATTCGGCTTTTTATGTAAAAATTGAAGAACCATGTTAATAAATCCTTAAATAATCCCCAAAGCAGTTTTACATGTTGTCTGTGGAACCAATCGTGGAGAATTTTCTAAGTATTTTAATCTTGGGGTCGTATCGATTGAGAGGACACTAAAGTTTGAACAACATGAGTAACCAGTTCTGATTTGATCATGACAACACTGGGAGAGAACGGACACTCTGATGTGCAGAAGAAACCCTCCCCTTCTCTTCCATGTCATCATACGACCAAAGTTCTGATCGAAGGTGATTACCAGATCTTCCTTAAAGTTGCTCGCAGCTCTGCCGGTGCTACGGGAACGTCGAGATAGGAGTTCCTGTGAACAGCTTCGAAAGTAGTATCTACCTGCTCTTCATATCCAACACACGGTGTTTATCATAATAACCAGGCCAATCAAATTAATCTGGTCATTATGCTAATACCAATGTCACCCATGTACTTTACAACCATTATCGATCACTTCAAATATTGATCAGGTCGTCCGTTCACACATCTTATTATCGACCACGATCGATCGATCGATACCGATCGCCTCAGCAAGGGCTGCCGTGTAATTGGTCTCATTCTCGGTGACGACGGTGATGAAGATCAACCCCACAGAAAGGTCACCTAGAGGCTCGTAAACAACGAACCCTACTCCTCACATCTTGATTTCCATCCACCATGAACCATAATCTACTGCAATCAGAGCAATAAATTACGAGACGGCTTTTGTCTCTGACACCGGTTACGAATGTATTTATATCGTGCGGGTCGCCGCAGCATCACATGGAGTCTGCCAAGGTCGAATGCGATCCAAGACCACGAAGACCGGACTTCCGTCGGTGCCAGTTTCATTAATTCTCTTACTGCGGTGAACTGTATCACAGAAACACCCGTGATGGACCGCTTATGCAGGGACAGAGACGCTCCGCAGTTCGAGGCGTAATTTTGCGAATGGCGCGCGAGGTGGTGCGCAAAAGTCAGGGCCGAAACCACGTATGTGACATGCGATGGCGATTCAAAAGACGTGTGTTGCAACGACGCCGATGGTGTTTCATCATGGAAAAAATGATCAAGTTTTTTCCACGCACAACACTGGTGCTGGTCATTTGGTGGCGAGCGAGAAACAAGTTTATCATTCCTCTCGAATGTGGTTCCTCGTTATGAAGTCACATCTAGAACAACTGGTCTACTAGTTGAGAGGAAACAGGTTGGACGGACCTGGGTCCAGTCAGACTTAAGTACCACTGGGATGCAGCATGGGTGCTGCTGGTAGTGGGGTTTGACGTCGACACCAAATATCAGTGACCGGAGTTGATCGATCCCAAATACTAATGACCCGTTTAGTGAGACGAGCTCTGCCTTCCATTATCGAACGACGCACATTGGTCGGGCTCCATACAAAGGGGCGGCCAAAACTCTCAAAAAACGGAATTGATATTTTTAAACTTTTTTTCGCCTTATAACAAAGATAATGTATTGAAGTTTTATGATTCTTAATTTAAAGCATACCAGCTTTTGTATTTCAATGACAGTTTCACTGCCAAAGTGGCCTAAGTCATAAAATTGAAAAATGAATTATTCGAAAAAAGTAAAATAATAATATTTTAAGATTGGAATATATGTTTTATGTTATCCAGCATATGAAAGCTTGTTACTGGACTGTTTGAATGCACGTATGGTGCAAAATTAATATGTCACAAAACTTTTCAAATTTTCAAATATTGTACCTTAGGAATTTTGGTACTTTTTAAGTTAAAAAACGGTTCGTGTCGTCACGTGTCGTCGCAATTTCGAATAGTGTACTTAAACATCATGCTTAGGGCTGCATAAAAACGTTTAAACTTTTTGCAGAAATTTGCAGTTTTTCATATTAGAGCTATTTAAAAAAGTCATGTTTTTTCATATGTTTCACGTTTTTTTTTTTCATTTTTGGCTGAAATAAAATTTATTTTCCCACATTTTCCACATGTTTTGAACAAACTTGATTGGATTTGATCGAAAGATGATCATTTAATTATATTAAAATTGATTTTCTAACAAAAAACGCAAAAAATGTGGGGTTTGCTGAGTTTTACCGTTTTTGAAATTATTGAAGTTACGTAATTTTTGAATACCCCTTTTTAAACACTAAAAATACTATATAACATATCTAGACAACCTATAACTTCGATTAAACACATAAAAAGAGTTTTGGCCGAACTTTATCTTTTTCCGACCATTGTGCGACGGTCGCCCACCGAATCGGAAGTAATTTGATGCGATGTGGAACGATCAACGACGTTGAGCAGACGGCCTTGAAAATGCTTGCTGAAGCCAATCGGAACGATTCAGGAAGCCTTATGATGTGTTGGTCTTCGAAGACGTTCGACGATCATAATCGAGGTCCCAATTTCTTTCCCAATATGACTAACGAAATTTGAAAGTAAGAATTTCCAAAATCAGACAAAGTTCGTTGTCTCACCCGCATCGAGCTCACTGTTTTACTTGTGCAAACAACAATATTCGTTCAATGGAGAGTGAGTGGCTGACTGACCAACTAAAAACGTTTATGGAGTCATATCCAAAAGCGTCGGCGTATTTTCAAGCTAATTGATTGATTTGTGCCATCGTTAAAAGGCCGGTCTGTTCGGTAGGTTTCATATATTTTCGCTATGCGCCACTTTGACTGTGGTGCATGCGCAGCTTCGATATGGAAACGATACCCCGGTGAAATCAGAACGTTACGTGTGGTCGCCGTCGAAGTCGTCGCATTGGCTGCCGAAACCAGCGGCGTGGCGTTGAAAATACTGCACAGACAGTCAACGTTGGGTAAACGCCCACAATCGATCGACCTGCCGCCGCCGCTGCCACCACGCAGTCATCGTTGTCTTCGTCGCGGATGACTGATTTAGGTGTTTGGTTTAAGTCGAATTTTAGCTATTTTTCTACAATGGTTTACTTAGGCATGTTTGATTTGCAATAAATCACCATTCATTACACCATCGGAAAAACGCCAATCGTCGACGTTGCTTCAAGTATGGTTGAGAATGATGTGCTAGGGTTGTAAAACATCGATAAAGAATGAGCTGGTTAAATTGTTTGCAACAATCCAAGACAACTTATTAATGAAAGAATTTAGTTTCTGAACAAAACAGGCATCGAGGTTTGGCATACTGTCGGAATATGGGGAATTAAGTAGCCACCAAAAGGCGACAAATTGGGGAAAAAGGATTATTTATCAACTTTTGCTACTTTAATTCATTTTTCACTATCTATTCACATTTATCTGTGTCGTGAACCATTCAGAGATTGAGTCGTGAATTGTTGTTACATGGGAACACTAGTCAAGCCGTGGAATTATCGAGGTTAATCTAAGTTACTCACTGAGTACAAACAGCTCTCGAAGTCAAATAAAAATTTATCTGCTAGTATGAGCGCCAAGAACGGAGAAAATAGTTTTTTTTTTCAGAATTCCTTCAGGCATGCTTACATGGATTTTTTTTAATATTAGATTCCTTTAGAATTTTATTTTTTTTTCGACACTTTTTTTTAAACCTTGCTTGGTCCCCTTACTATATTGCTCCATGGAAGCCTCTAGAGTCTAGAGAGGCTCCCTTCGTAAGGTCTTCCACGATTTTTTTTTGAAAATACTTTAGAACTTCTTCCATAGATCGTTTCAGAATTTCATCTAGAACTTAAGTTAGAAGATCATTCAAAAAATTCTCAAAAAATCGTCCATACACTTTTTCAGCAACCCGAACGATTTTCTCCAGGCATGCTTTCAGCGATTCTTCAAGAAAATTAAAGGTTCCCCCAGAAATCTATCGAAGCATTTTGTTTGAAAATCATCATCATACTTACTAAGAGATTACTAAGGCCGGGGTGACCTCTGCTGTACAAAGTAGCCGTCTCCATTCCACTCGGTCCATGGCTGTTTGTCTCCAGTTCCGCACTCTGCGTAGGGTCCGCAGATCGTCCTCCACTTGGTCGACCCACCTAGCTCGCTGCGCTCCACGTCTTCTTGTACCGGTCGGATGACTCTCGAAAACCATTTTAGTCGGGTTGCTATCCGACATCCTGATGACGTGACCCGCCCACCGTAGCGTCCCGATTTTCGCGGTATGGACGATGGTTGGTTCTCTTAGCAGGTGATGCAGCTCGTGGTTCATTCGCCTTCTCCAAGTCCCGTTTTCCATCTGCACTCCGCCGTAGATGGTACGCAACACCTTCCGTTTGAAAACTCCAAGGGCGCGTTGGTCCTCTGCACGTAGGGTCCATGCTTCGTGCCCATAGAGGACGACCGGTCTAATCGGCGTTTTGCAGATAGTTAACTTCGTGTTACGGCGAACTTTATTCGATCGTAGAGATCTGCGGAGTCCAAAGTAAGCACGATTTCCTGCCACAATGCGTCTCTTAATTTCTCTGCTGGTGTCGTTGTCGGGGTCACCACTGAGCCCAAGTACACGAATACTTCAACCGCCTCGATTTCATCACCGTCGATATAAATTCGGAGTGGCGGGCGCGGTGATTCCTCCCTGGAGCCCTTTGCCATCATGTACTTTGTCTTCGACACATCAATGACTAATCCGATTCGCCTGGCTTCACTCTTTAGTCGGATATACGTTTCCGCCATCGTCTCATATTTACGAGCAATAATATCAATATCATCAGCAAATCCAAGCAGCTGAACGGACTTCGTAAAAATCGTCCCACTCGTGTTTATCCCCGCTCTCCTAATTACACCCTCTAAAGCAATGTTGAGCAGCAAACACGAAAGACCATCACCTTGCCGTAACCCGCTGCAAGATTCGAAGGAACTCGAGAGTGTCCCTGATACTCGAACTACGCACATCACTCGATCCATCGTTGCCTTGATCAATCGTATCAGTTTATCCGGGAATCCGTATTCGTGCATAATCTGCCATAGCTGTTCTCGATCGATTGTATCATACGCCGATTTGAAATCGATGAACAAGTGATGTGTGGGCACGTTGTATTCGCGGCATTTCTGCAACACCTGGCGGATGGCGAACATCTGGTCCGTTGTAGCGCGTTCACCCATGAATCCAGCCTGGTATTGCCCCACGAACTGTCTTGCAATCTGTGATAGACGGCGGCATAAAAATTGAGAGAGTATTTCATGGGATTTCATGGGACTGTTAGGGGTGTTTTAAGATCAGGGTTCTTTCAGGGGAGTTCCTGGTGGGTTTCGTAGGACTTCAATGGGAGAGGTAGCTCTGATGGGGCTTAAGGCAGTTTTCGAGGAGGTTTCTGGGAGGTTTTAGGTGAATTTGAGAGAAGTGATAAGTTTATGGCAACAGTGGCAGCGAAAGGTCCCGTGGCACTGAAGGTGCCAAAGACTACCGTCGTCATGAGTAACCAGACAAAGACGTCAGACGCGACTATTTTGAAAGTAGTGCTTTCTCAAGCAGTCGTAGAAGTGTGCAAAGTAGCCATCGGAAGAGAAACCAGCCGGTGGTACTCGCAAAGTCAGGAGATGAGCTCTAAAAGCAGGGTACTCTAAGATCCTGAAGACAATGAAGAATGGTGCTATGCCTACAGAAATGGGAGCAGACGTACGCCGTATAAGACGTACTCGTACCGGTGAAATAATCCTTGAGCTTAAGAAGGATACCGAGTGAAAGGGTCCCACATACAAATGTTTGGCGGAGGAAGTCTTTGGCGAAGGCTCTTGCTGCTTGAGTAACTTCTCCAGTGCAAAAATCTAGATTATATCACAGATGTGGAGGAGCTCGTCGAAACACTGCGGTAACAGCAACAACAGGTTACAAAAATGCTCATTAGGGACACAGGAGGTCTTGATTCGGCCTTCTTTGGCAAATACCGAAGCAATCGTTAAGATAGAAATGTTCAAGGTGCTCGTTTGGCGTTTACCTGCTGAAGGCCTGCTTCAATTTCTTTGGACCGAGTATGAGTATACAAAGGTCCTAGTAAATTCGGATGCGATAAATATAGAGGCAAAGGTTGGACACAAAGCCGCATGAAATATCCAAAACGCCTGATCTGTTTCGGGTAATCCGTGACCTTCAAGAGAGCCTCAGTTGGTCATTCGTAGAACAGGTTACGCTCATAAATCTGACCAACTGTGAAGCAGTCCAACAACTGCTGTGTCAGGCATATACTAAGAGTGGGGGGTTGGGCTTTGTGGATGTAGTGGGTGTGTTGCCATCATTATCCATACCATACCACGTACCCGCCGGAAACGGTAATTGGGTTGCGGATGGGTCCAAAAAGGCTGACGTAAAAACCCAATGGTGTTAACATCTAACGAGAGATCCGTGATAACCAATGCAATGGCTGAGCTGACAGGGCAAAGGTCGGTTGTAGTTAAAGCGGGTGACTTCTATGTCTGGGCCGTAGAGTTGAGAAGCCGTTTTATGAACCAGCGAGGGATGCTTAGAGTCATGCTTGATGCCGATCATCGTCGCTACACCTGGTGATTTGTGACGGTATCGACTGTAACAACAGCAGACAACGGGCAAAAGTCACTCTGGCGTAGCTCTCACAAGTAAGACATCATTCTTCAAGACATCATTCTTCAAGGACGAAGTATGTGCCTACCAAACGAAGGGGTGCCTACCAAATTCTAAGGATAGTTCACCCTAGGAATGGGAAACCACCGGCGTACTGGTGAACTCAAGCTATAAGGAACCTACGCCACAGGCATGTCTACAGGCTAGGTGACGAGATCCAGAGATGCTGGAGATGATCATCGAGGGGCTTTTCCATCTCGTGTCATGATCCCAGTCCTTGGCATCTTTTGGACCGCTGCAGCTTGTGTGGGACAAGTTCCACCAAAAAAAGGAGGACCCATACACAGTTAAAATAAAAATGTAAATTTAAGTTTATTTTCATGCACATATTTGGAGCATGAAAATAAACTCAATATTACACCGAGCTTTAAATTTAAATGGCCTTAACCAAAGAACCCGACGTGTAATATTAAAGGTCGTTGAATTTTACATTGAACAGAGCACGCGCTTCGATTTTGTTGACTTTTATCCCATTTCCGATTGTTCCCTTGGATCTTTCCTTCTCCCGTCAAGTTAAAGCAGCTAAAAAGTGAACACAAACACTCCATATCGTGTCAATGATCATTTCAATTGTTAATTTATTAAACAGAAATGTGTTTTCTTTATACCCAAAACAATTCCAATCACTAAATTATCGGAGCTGATATTTTTTTTGGATGCGAGCCGATGCCTTCTGCTGCTGGGGTGATGGACGACGGTGACAACGACGACATCATAATCGGCTAAGTGCGGGGTTGTGCGGGTAACTGCAAATACACAGACTGCTCAGTTCTTTATCACGGGAGCGATCACAGATCACATTTTAAGCCACTTTAATTGGTCTTTCCTGCAGCAAAACAGCAAAACCATATAATTATTGGCACAAATACACAACTTTGATGAGAAACATAGGAACCGCACTGCTTACCGAGCCTTTGCGTGACGGCCACACTTTTCGACTCAAAAATGAGTTTGTGTTCCTACGCGTTGATTGAATTTTAAAGCCGAATGAATTGAAAAATAAATGCGTATTTGTTTATATTTATTGATGGTGCTGAAATTTGAATGTTGTTTCATGCTCCAAATGTGTGCATAGAAAAAAGCTTAATTTTAAATGAAATTGCTGATTCAATCCATGTAAATTCACAGGCATCATAATTTACATGTCGTTTAATTTCAAGACTTTTTGCTGTGTAGGTTGATTCTGAGGGTAGATAGCTGAGTCGATAGGTACAATGGAGAATTTTCCACTTAATTCAGGTTGTTTCGAGCCATGATTGCTTTGGACAGTATCTACACTGTTCGGTCCTATGAGTACTCCTAGGTGTCCAGTTTGTGCGGTTTGAATCCCAGACAATCTTGTTCAAGCTATTGCACATATCATCTCGGGACTACAAAAGGGGGTGGCCCATGGACTCGAGAAATGGTTTGGACATTCGTAAAAAAACGTAGTCCCAGGGATCCGGAGTCTGCTGCACAGGTCATCTTTTTTTACTATCCCTTCTGTAGCTGCCGTGAAATACGTGGTAGGCGTAAAGTGGGTGGCAGCGTCTAATGGGAGACCCGACTGTATGATGTTTTGAAGACCAGAACATTTATTGTTTAATTATTGTTGTGCCATCTCATTTCATGCTGAGGGTTTCCACGGACCAGCACGAATCCATTTTAATCGATGTTGTTTAATCTACTTGATATTTTTGTATACTATTCCTTTTTATGTGAGAAACCATTTTTTCATATCAAAAGTTCATATTTTGTCTCGACTAACTTTTAATTAGGGCCTATGAATAAATGGAACACAAGCAAATAAAAAATTATAACACGGAAACGGCTTGTTCGATCGGAAAGGTGTCTTCAGCAAAGTTGTAGAATAATATATTGCGGCTCTCAGAAAAATACACATTGAAAAATTTATTTAGTTTCTCTTCTGAAAAAACTGAATTTTGTTACTAAAAATCAAATATCTCAAAAAGTTATTTTTTTACCTTCGTGTTTTTTTGTGAGAATGAAGATCATTCTGTTAGCTATCATCTCTAAAATTTTTATAGTGGTAAAAAAATGTACAAAAAAGTTATAACACTTTGATCATTTTTGGTTGCGTGTTTTTTTTTAGAGTGCATGACAAATTTCCCGCAAACTAGATTTTGGGATAGGCAGCACCCTCTCAGATTTCAATGGAATTGTGTAGGTATGAAGAATATGAACTTTAAAACAACGTTGCATACTTTGTTTTTTTTTATTTATCTACACTAATATTTGAAAAGGGCTTAAGTTTTTGACCATTTTTTTTATACCAATGTAACTTAAAAATAACATGACCTACAAAAAAGTGTGGTATGTGTGACTTTAAAGAATTTGTGTGAACTTTCAAGTAAAAAATTGAAATATTGAAAAAACGATCACGCTAAAAAAAGTTAAAAAATAAATTGAAGTCAATTTGGAATACATGCCCATTTGCGAAATTAAATTAATCCTATTTCGGAGAACCAAACCCCACACCAACCGTTAAGAATAGAATTCAAAATGGATCAAAGTAATTAAATTGCTATTATCTGAATTCAACGCAACACAAAATGTTTTTTTTTGAGTCAAACCAATTTTTGGGTATTTTTATACGTGGATTTCACATATTAATATTGAACATAGCTTTTTGTTTCAATTATAAATCTATCCAATACAAAGAATATAATTCAGGATTCTTTTTTGAGCCAGAACACCAGATCTGTTACACAGAAATTCAGAATATCAACCAGAAGTCGAATTTCAACTTAAAAGTTTCCTTATTCATAGGAGATTAAAATAAATACTTTGCATTAGATAGACTTGTGAATCAAACATATGGAGCTATGTTTAATTTAATATATGAAAATATCTGTAAAAAACGCCCTGGATAAAAACTTTTTTTTTTCTACCGGAGAAAAACACGCAAAATGATGACATGAAGTATTTGTTTGTTAGGAACCGTCCATTAAAGATGTAGCATTTTAGGGGCAGTTTATGATATTGCTAGGAGCCTTCTATTAGGTATGGGAGAACATACTTTAAGAGGGGTGGAGCTGTCAAAAATTTTCCACTTATGCTACCGTGATTTCGAATGCAGCGATATGGTCAAACTCAAACATTACAGAATCCTTGAAAAAGGTCCAATAAGGACCGAAACGTCGAGTTAAGAAAACATATAGTTGTTTTTG
Organism: Aedes albopictus; assembly: GCF_035046485.1. NCBI lineage: Eukaryota > Metazoa > Arthropoda > Insecta > Diptera > Culicidae > Aedes > Aedes albopictus. The sequence goes on along the minus strand of NC_085137.1, from coordinate 469,618,955 downwards.
ATTGACCAAATTAGACTGAAATGCCAAGATATCATCCAACGTACAGTCGATCACCCAAAGAAAGTCAAACTCAAAGCAATAAAACAAGTAAAACAAGTACGACCACGATTCTCATCAGTCAACGAGTTTGAAACTTTTACTACAAATCACTCTCTAAAATAAAAACTGTCATTTTTGAGTAACACCCATGCCGCACAGGGACTGTCTTGGAAACACACATTTTTTAAAATTGCTCGTACGCTCACATTTTTGCAAAATATCAATATTTTTCGGTATTTAAAGGTGGTTCATAAACCCACTGAGGTTGCCATGTCGAAATTATTGCCAAATACATGCTCATGTGAGCGTACGAGCAATTTAAAATAAATGTGTGTTTCCAACACAGTCATGTGCGACATGGATGTTTACTAAAAATGTGCAGGCCGAACACATTTTTGAGCGTAGCCGTTTTTGCGTGCATTTAATTGCAATAGGTAAATATCATTTAAAATAAAAAATCAATAATTTTGCTTTCGGGATGAAATTGATCAGTAAATGAAATACCTTTGCATGTGCTAAAAATATGTTTTCCACCTGAATTAACCACCCCAGTATGCGAAATGCTACGCAAAACTTTTACGAGTTTTGCCAATTTTTAATTATTCAAGTTTTGAATTTAGTAAATTTTATGAAAACGCCTTAAAGTATGCACTTTTCATACTGAAAAAGTGACTACTTCCGGAAAAGTACAATTTTATGTATAAATTCGAATATTTATAAAAATTTTGATGATGAAATCGTGTTTATCAAATACTTGGCAGCTAAAAGCATCCATTCGAATATTCATTACATGTGCGATACAGCCACGGTAACAAAAGTTTGAAAGGGTGCCAAACACGCAATTACGGAAAATATTTAATTTAATATGTGACTAATTGACTGTAAAACATGTAACTCATCATTCAATAATCCTTTAGCCAGATGATGGTCATTTAATACAAATTGTTTTAAGTTTAAAGTAATATTTTTAACAAATGAAAATGACCCTCACGTCGATCAATTTCACCCCACTGATCAATTTCACCCGAAATCACGGTACCTCAAAAATGCTTTTCTTCAAAAGTGCCCATCTTGCGATATATGGCAAAATTTTCAATAATAACAAAAATGTCATGTTTTGCAAATTGAAATAATTTTTCTTATTTGCATGTTTTTGACTTTTAAAGCTTATTGACATTTTTCAATGTTATAAAAGTTCACATGATTATCTAAAAGTCACCCATACATAACTTTTTTGTAGGTAATGTCATTTTTAAGTTATATTGAGTAAAAAACGGTCAAATACTTTAGCCCTTTTCAACTATTAGTCTAGATAATAAAAAAAAACCCAGATTAATCCACCTAGTGGTGATAGTGCCTTTCTCGTCAAACATGTACCCATGATCTTTCCTTGGTTGGGATACGACTGGGATTATTTTGCTTCAGAATGTTGGCTTCAGCCTTTTGGGGGCATCGAAAACACTAGTTTATGATTTTTCCGACGTTTCGATCTGTATGGGGCCTTTTCAAGGGTTCAATCGGTCAAGGTTTCCTAGTCATGATGGCCTTGCCTAACTTAAATATGTCATACGAAAGTTTTGGTATTTATTGAGTCCGATCGGTTTGAAACCGTCGTGATGTGGGCAATCTCCTACCTATCGGGCGGTTTAGAATTCGGTCCCTGTTTTTGGAATCTTCTACTATTGTTTGTTTAGCTAGATTCTGTGCGAGGGCCATCATTCCGAAGCATGATCTTTCCGTCGACGTAATGCGAACTGTTCCTGAATCCTGAGAATACCTTATTTAGAAAAGCAATAATTTTAATAAAATTGGGAAATTTATTAGTTGAACATATTCCGACGTTACGTTAAACGTATAGACTGGGCTGAAAAATATCAGAATTTTCAGTTGACTGCTTGAGCACCTTCACTATCACTGAAGACCGATCAGCATCAAGACGATAATTACAAGCTAGGATATAACGTCTTTCACAATCACAGATGACTTTACGGCAGGCCTGCTCAACCTTTCGTGGCCGCGGGCCACAAGTGATACTCCATACCAGTCGACGGGCCAGACATTAAATTTCGACATCAAATTTCGAAAGCATGAATGCAACAGTGAAATTTTGTACATCCGATTACCCGTTCTCGCGGCAAATCACAACACTGACATCATTTGGGTCATAAAAATGTGAGCAAGAATTCTTGATTTTTTGCAAAAATCACACTGAATACTTTTTTTCTGAATTTTGCCGAACTGCAGGTTGCAGCAAAAAATTTGCTGAAATTCAGCAAACTTCCCTGATTCGTTCAGTAAACTCTGCTGTTCAGCAGCAACGTTTTTCTGAAATTCAGTAAATTTTGCTGAAATTCTGCTTCAAATTTGGTTGTACCTTTCAAGTTTAAAATTTTTAAATTCATGTATTTAAATTTTTTAATCTTTGAAAATTTTTAACAAAACACTCTACCTATTTCGAGTTTAATTTTAATATTAAATTTTATTTAAATATGAAATATCTTCAAATATTTCAATCCTTGGGCCAAGTTTCATTCATCGATTCCGCGGGCCGTATGTTGGACAGCCCTGCTTTACGGTCTTCGACATAGTTTTTTCTTCACACTTAAGGCTATATTTTATTATCATAGATTGTAACCTAATGTAAAATTTGACAAAAAATGCAAGCAAGTCAAATTACCCATAATAAATCCCATAAGAAAATTCCCAGTAGTTTTAGACGGAAAAGAGGATTGAAAAAACTTTCTCCGGGGATGATGCGATAATTTTCTCATATAACGTTGACCTATTCTACTGTATATTTTTACACCTCAGTGATTTGATGAGATTGCTTTAGTACAGATAAACAGACATATCATTTGTAACATATTGCTATTATATTCATCGTTACGAAAAAATAATCGCCGAATGCCAATCAGGTTGCGTTTCACTGCGGCTTGGTGTGGGTAGTGAGTAGACGTCAAACGAGCAACAACGATTAATATTTGTTCCAACCGTTGAAAACAAGGACGATGGAGAGTGAGTAGAGTAAGACGTCTGTATGTATGTGGCCTTAGTTCAGTCAAGATTTTGTTTTCTTACACATATTTATCGCTTGCATTGACTTTGTTCATTTTTGTAGTTCCTGCGAAGCACCCTAGGAAGCACCCAATGCTGGTTTTGCATCACTATCGGTAGCCTCTAATGTGGTCTGAGCCTATTTTCTTGCTAATCGTTCCTCATGGTTTAAAAAAAGACCGCGGTTCGATGTGTCGCATGCATAGGTTTGGTTCTTTTTGGCATTTGGCCACTTCCGGCTGGACACCCTAGATCGGTCCTGGAACACTATCGGTAGCCTTTATAAAGATCTTCGTTCTAGTCTGAGCCTATTTTCTGACTAATCGTTCATCACGTTATTTAAAAAGCCGCTGTTTAATGTGCCACAGGCATGGGTTTTGATATCTACTACATTTGACCACTTCCAGCGGGTCACCCGGAACCGGTTCCGGAACTCTATCGGTTGATCCAAATATGATCTGAAACTATTCTCTTTTATTAACCGTTTATCAGGTTGCCTGAAGAGCTTGCGATTTGATGCGTCGCATGTAAGGGGTTGGTTAACTTTTATACTTGGCTATTTCCGGCGTGCCATCTGGAACCGGTTCAGTAACACTACCGGTTCCGATATGGTCTGAGAATGTTTCCCTGCCCACTGTTCATCAGGCTATCGAAAAAGCCGCTGTTTGTTGTATCGCATGCATGGGTTTGGTTCACTTTCATATTTAGCCAGTTCCGGCGGAACACCCAGAGCCGGTTCCGGAATACTACCGGTTCAGATATGGTCTGAGAATGTTTTCCTGCCTACTGTTTATCAGGTTATCGAAAAATCCGCTGTTTGATGTGTCGCATGAAGGGTTTGGTTCACTTTCATATTTGACCACTTCCGGCGGGTCACCCGGAACCGGTTCCGGAACACTACCGGTTCAGATATGGCCCGAGACTATTTTCCTGTTTACCGTTCATCATGTTTTCGAAAGTGCCGTGGTTTGATGTGTCGCATGAATGGGTTTGTAGCGTTTTCATATCTGGCCCCTTCCTGGGGTACCGATCCGGAACACCTAAATGGCCATAACTCTGGAACGGCTGGACCGATCCGAACCATTTTCAATAGGAAACAATGGGACCAGATTCCGCGTCGAATGAACCATTGGTCATTAAAATCGGTTGAGGTTTACTGCCAAAAAGTGATGTGAGTTTTTTTTGTACACACACATACACACACACATACATACACACACACACACATACATACACACACACAGACATCACCTCAATTCGTCGAGCTGAGTTGATTGGTATATGTGACTCGACCCTCCGGGCCTTCTATCGAAAAGTCATTTTTGGAGTGAACATATAGCCTTTCCAGTACACTTAGTGTACGAGAAAGGCAAAAACAACGTATGCAATCTTGCTCTAAAATATATAGTCTTTAAACCTAAGAAATTCCATCGGATTCTGAGACAGTTTTGCCAAACCCCTACGGCGAGTTTGCGTGAATTCGTCATACACTCTAAAAAACACACAACCGAAAATGTTCAAAGTGCCATAACTTTTTTGTATATTTTTTACTATTATGAAATTTCTACAGATGGTAGCTAGCAGAATGAACTTCATTCTCACAAAATATCACGAAGGTAAAAAAATAACTTTTTGAGATATTTAATTTTTAGTAACAAAATTCAGTTTTTCCGGAAGAAAAACTATATAAATTTTTCAATGTGTATTTTTCTGAGAGCCACCATTTATTAATCTACAACTTTGCCGAAGACAATTTTCCGATCAAACAAGCAGTTTCAGAGATATGATTTTTCATTCGCATCCCAGTCAACACATGATCGCATATGATGTTGGATAGGATGCAAAAGTGGAGGCGATATACGCACACTTTACACGCGGTTAAATGGAAGCAGGTATGCATATGGCCTCCACTTTAGCATCCTATTCGACATCATATAAGACTTTGTGTTATCTGGGATGTGTTCCATTTTTTCATAGGCCCTATTTGAAAGTTAGTCGAGACTCCATAAAAAGTTTTAATATGAAAAAATGGTTATTTATATTGATTAGAACAGCTGTGCAAAATTATATGCAAATCAAAAATGCAAAATTAAAAAAAGTAGATTTTTTTCGTGCTGCTTCGTGGAAAGCCTCTGCTGTTACATACTGTTTATAAAATTAAAGTTTTTCTTTTCTGTTTACTTTCAGATACCTTTCAGGAAGTGATTTCCACTACTATCGTTGCAAGTGAAGAACAACCTTCTTATCAAACGTAGTGAAACAAAGTATCCCCGTTGAAACAAAAACCAAATCGCCGAAGCGAAAGACCCCAAGAAAACTCCACCACCCAAACCGCACGCGCCCTGCATCTCAAGGATTCCATTCCATCATCGACTCAGTGAATAGATTCCACAACTGCAGTAAAATGCCTAATTAGACCACGTGTTTTTCCACCGTCACCACCGCCGCAGTACTCGTTCGTGTTTAACTAATGTTTTGCCACACAACAGCTCCGAAAACCCATTTTGTACACTTTCGCCTCATCATTTTCCTAACCGCGCGCGCGCTCGCTTAAACCTACCACCTACCTTCGCGCCACATATCTATCGACGTTTTGAGACTGAACTAGTTTTAGTTTCTCGGCGTGGCTACCGGCTTTGTGGCAAACGGCGTGGCGGGCATACCTCTTAGAGACGAACTAACAAAAATACCGATTTTACCACACACATTCAAATATCACGAATTGTTTGCGGTCCAACCGGGCAGTCGGCCCAGGAAGAAAAATCGAAATTTTCCAAGAAATTGGTGGCTTTGGTCCGTTGACTGACTGGGGGCAACGCCACCGTTCGAACAACAAGAATCATCGGAAGAAAAAGAAGAAGAGGCAATGGATGGTCTCTGTTGGATAGGGCCTAACTTGTGATCACGTAGTTTTCCGAAGGGAAATCACGTGGTAGCACGTGACATGTACCTGGTTTTAATGTTTCTTGCGTTTCTTTTCCAGTGAAAGTGAAAGTGTGATTTTGTTTCGTTTTTGTGTGTAAAAAAGTGATAAAATTTTGTGAAAAAAATTTTGGTCCAAGATAGCGTGAAAAAAATTTCGATTCTAAATATTTTGGAAAAAAGTAGTGCCATCTAGTTGTGAGAAGAAGCAAGCAGCGGCGAGCAACTCGATCCAAGTCGAGGAAGGCGAGTTCAAGTGATCGATCGTCACATTTTCGTCGGAAGCCGATTCGTCCAGACCAATTAATCAGAGCACGATGGTGATGTCACTGTATCGGACGATCAAGGGCCACACCGGAACCTACAAGCGTAGGAAGAATCGCGTGCTGGAACGAAGGTGAGTACATGCCCATTTGTTCTTTTGGTTTTAAAAGAAACCAGGGGGGGAGGTTGCACTAAATACATAAAAACAAAGCTGTAGAAGATGGAAGATAGAAGATAGAAGACAGAAGACAGAAGACAGAAGACAGAAGACAGAAGACAGAAGACAGAAGACAGAAGACAGAAGACAGAAGACAGAAGACAGAAGACAGAAGACAGAAGACAGAAGACAGAAGACAGAAGACAGAAGACAGAAGACAGAAGACAGAAGATAGAAGACAGAAGACAGAAGACAGAAGACAGAAGACAGAAGACAGAAGACAGAAGACAGAAGACAGAAGACAGAAGACAGAAGACAGAAGACAGAAGACAGAAGACAGAAGACAGAAGACAGAAGATAGAAGACAGAAGACAGAAGACAGAAGACAGAAGGCAGAAGACAGAAGACAGAAGACAGAAGACAGAAGACAGAAGACAGAAGACAGAAGACAGAAGACAGAAGACAGAAGACAGAAGACAGAAGACAGAAGACAGAAGACAGAAGACAGAAGACAGAAGACAGAAGACAGAAGACAGAAGACAGAAGACAGAAGACAGAAGACAGAAGACAGAAGACAGAAGACAGAAGACAGAAGACAGAAGACAGAAGACAGAAGACAGAAGACAGAAGACAGAAGACAGAAGACAGAAGACAGAAGACAGAAGACAGAAGACAGAAGACAGAAGACAGAAGACAGAAGACAGAAGACAGAAGACAGAAGACAGAAGACAGAAGACAGAAGACAGAAGACAGAAGACAGAAGACAGAAGACAGAAGACAGAAGACAGAATACAGAAGATAGAAAATGGAAGCTACAAGAAAGAAGATAAATTTTAAAAGACAAACATAGGTGAAAGAACGAATGTTTAACTGTCAAAGATACCTCATTATACGGTTCATGCGACACGTCGTAACCCAGACAGTGAAAGTCTTCGCTGTGCACTGTTTGGTTACCCATTTCCTGAGAATACAATACAGCACCTCAGTAGACGTGCCCTATGTACATAAGCCATTCACTTGACAATTGTTGTCTTCATGTTGGGTGGCCTGCGCCGTCGTCTATCGAGCTCCCTTTCTGTTTCGCAGCGTTATTAGCAAACACACGAATATTGAAAGACATAGATTGACGCATGCCCTAATGAGTCATGAAGTCGCTTCAGCAGGAGGTGACGATCTCGACGATGACAGCGACGCGACGGTGCGGTGATGGTGCGTCTCTAATTTGGCCCAATTGTTTGGAGGAACTTTGTGTAGGTAACCACTCACGTGCGATTTCTAGGTCGCTGCCATTTCGGTTTCGGTGAATTTTGCTTGACTCGAGAAATTGGCCTCAGGGACTTGGTAGAGCACACTAATAGAAGACAGAAGGGTTGATGATTTTTTGATGGAGTTTAGCCGGTGAGCAGTCGTGTCACTGCACTTAGTGCATCGCTTACAAACAGTTCTGTTAATGAGGTTTGAAATTGCTTCTACATTTAGGTTAATCTACGAGTTTAAACTAATATTGAGGATTATTATTATTGGTAATCATGTGCGTTTAAGTCCTACTTAACTAATTAACTCACACAGCAGTGACACTGTCATTCTTGAAGCTTCATACTTATAGTTTGTCTTTGAAATTCAGAGAACTTTCTGCTACTTTATTGACGGTATGATCTCGGGATGTTATGCTATTATTACTTATGTGACTGATATTACTTATTTTACGAATGGCTGCAAAAAAGTTAGTGGAAGTCTGGGAATCAATCCCATGACAATTTTCTTACACAGGAGGAAGCGTAGCCAACAAAGCCACGAACCTCCATCGCAAGGATTTGTGATTTCTCAGGCATCCAAACATTTTGACCATCAAAGTGATTCCTCATTTGTAAAGGTTATCAATATCAGATAATCTGTGAATAACAAACCGCCCATAAATAAAAGCAAACCGACCAGTTCACAAAAACTAAATCGTACATTTCCTCGGACAAGTGTGAACATCCTAAAGATCAATCTAAAGGCTCATTAACAACCCTATCTTGTCACCACATCTTGGGCAACCAACTTCAACCCAGGCAGACCCAACCGTTTCGGTCGATAAATGACAGCCACACCAGATTCGTTAATAGTTTCAATTTTTCCAACGGTCAAACTGTCTGTGTCTGGTGATTTGGTCGCTGCTACCGGCGAGCGCCGTATCGTCCAGTAGCCCAAATGCAACACGACATGCAATTTTAATTAGTATCTACCGATCCAACCAGTCAGTGGCAGCGATATGGTGCACAACCCTTCGATTATGGGCCCCGCCCATACCCCTGGTGTTACCGATCGCCCTTCTCCCCAGAGCGGTTGTCCGAGGGACACAGTTTAGGAAATTTTTCGGCTAAATTAGTTTCTGTAATTAAATTGAAAAATCGCTTTCGCTTTCCGTTCGATTTGCTCGGTTTGCCGCGGCCTCGACGGCTACAACAGAACAGACCGTTAGAGTGGAGCAGCTTTGCATGATGAAAATTCCAGTTATACATTCCAGTTCTGTCTTTTTCTTTTTGTTTCTGTCGTAAATTAAGACTGTGCCTGCTTATCATCTAATTTTGCCTATTGCCATGTACGAAGATATCCTCGCATTACTTCCAAATACTTGGCAAAGTTGTTGGGTATCAAATTCTCAGTAGGAGTCTCAAGTTATCATAACAATGTGAAGCGCCACCTTGATGTGAAAGTCTAGAATCCCACGTGTTTTGCATACATCTAGGCTATTTTTCACATATCAACTTCATTTTAGCCGAAGTCCTTCCGAGACAACATTTTCTTCGTTCAAATTATCAAATTAGTTGAACGATTTTTTCCTAATTCAACACTATTTCACACAAATACGGGCCACCCTACCATGCCCATCCGTTGGCTCTGAGCGGTCAATATGTGCGGCCGAAGCTGCACAGTTGCACAGTTCATTTCCTTGTTAGAGCTGGGTGGACGACGTGTAATGCAGACTGTGGAAGCTACTGCGGAGCAGGTGCGGCTGGGTGCATCACAGTTGAACTGTTTTGCTTGGATTTATGCGGTCCACAACTCAATTTATGTGACTTCTACTGTTGGGAAACATACTAGCTGTACCAAAATTGAATGCCGAGTGAATGTCTAATGGTGGAGGGTTTATATCTACTGTTTGTTGGCTGACGATCGATTCGTTTGGGAGGGCATAGTTGATGGGTTATGAATAACGATCAATCGGGTTTTTGCTTCATTTACTTGAGATTGCCCTACAACCCTAATTTAACTACAGTCTAAGACTCCTACTACACGGCTTCCGTCTACACAATCATCTATAACACGGATTCCTATTACAAAGCAGCCCATGTTGTAGGAATCCCAGAGCTTATGAGATTTCACCCAATTGGGGGTGGCAAAGAAAATCTCAGGCGCCATACTTGCTTTGGCAAAGTAGTAGTACTAGAATAGAACTACCACACAACACCAACTAAGATCTAATAAGCTGGCAATTTGGCCGATAGATGCGCTATGCAGAACTAGTTGCTATGTACTCGCCAGTAGAAGCACATGCGATATCTCAAGGTCTACTTAATTTGGAACAATGCTGCCTTCGGCAAAGGTCAAGAACAATCTAGTAATTCAACATTTAGTTAGTGATTTCGCCGCTAGGTGGCGCTAGTTGTCAACTAAAGTTTTAAATTTCTTTGTCTCGGGATCTAGAGCAGATAGAAAAATGTCGAATTCGTCAAAGTTCTTCAGAAAGTCAAGAGCAATCTGGTGATTCAACAATTAGTTGATGATTTCGCCCCTAGGTGGCGCTAGTTAGCAAGTAAATCTTCAAACTTCTGTCTCGGCATTCACAGAATATGGAAAAGTTCTTCAGGAAGTCCAGAGCAATCTGGTGATTCAACAATTAGTTGGTGATTTGGCCTCTAGGTGGCGCTATTCGACTAGTAAAGTTTCAAACTTCTCTATCTGAGGATCCAAGGTAGATAAAAAAGTGTCGTCTTCGGCAAAGTTCTTAAGAAAGTCAAGAGCAATTTAGTGAGTCAACAGTTAATTAATAATTTCTCCGCTACGTGGCACTTTTTTGTATCTGTATTAACGAGATTTTTAGCCCTAGGCTAGTTCATCCCGGGACCCACATTTTACTTCCCTTCCGAAGGAAGAACTCACATTTTGCAAGTTTGTCGGGAGTGGGATTCGATCCCAGGTTCTCGGCGTGATAGTCAAGTGTTCTAACCATCACACCAGGTCCGCTCCACGTGGCACTTGATTGCAAGTAAACTTTTAAACTTCTCTATCTAGGGATCCAAAGCAGATAGATGAGCTTTGTCTTCGACGAAGTTCTGCAAAAAGTCAAAAGCAATCTGGTGACTTAACAATTAGTTGGTGATTTCGCCGCTAGGTGGCGCTAGTTGTAAAGTTTTAAACTTCTTTATCTGGGGATCCAGAGCAGATAAAAAATCTATTCTTCGGCAAAGTTCTTCAGGAAGTCAAAATATATCTGGAAATTCAACAATAAGTTGGAGGTTTCACTGCTAGGTGGCGCTAGTTAGCAAGTAAAGTTTTAAACTTGTCCAGCTCGACATCCAGAGCAGAACAGCCGGCTGGCGGAAGACTTAATCATATCAAGGGTTGCATAGCTCACATCACTTATCAATGTGAATCCAGATCTATGTAACTTTCTATCCCTTCCCACTACCAAACTTCCTTCCTGTGACAACCGTGGGGATGCGGAGGTACACACGGTCTCTAGTAGCAACGGATGTCACACCAACATTCCTTCCCTTCCCCGATGACCGTAAGGACGTGGCAGGCGCCGGTACTGACAATATACAGTTTTGAACCTGAATTGCACATTGAGAATGGGAAGCTACATCCAGGCCCCATCTTTTTGATTCCCTGTGCAATGTTGACTGTTCTGGTCAGTAACGGAGTAGCAACTTCGAATTGTACGGTCATCTTATGCTCATGCTCATGCTCATGCTCAATGTGAGGTTCCAAGAAAACTTGCAATCAGGAATATTTTTACCGTACTTTACCTGATCAGTTACATCAATTTCAGAATCATATTGACAACACCAACCCCTCAAGTATCTGAAAAGCGTTTGGTTTCTGGAAAAAAGTGTGTTATACCAATAGCAACTAACAATGTTAGGTAATCGACGGCAAAACCATACGTTAGAAAACCAATATCATTGAGTTGCCTCAATAGTCTATCTGCTACGAAATTTCACATAAGTGGTGACAAGACTCCCCCTTCGGGGCATCCACAAGCACTCAATTTCCTAATCGCTGCTGGACGCAATGTCGAGAACATATGTCAGTTTTTGAGTACATATTTGGTGCAGTTTCTGGTATGGCATCGAAATCACCATTGCATTGTCGAAAGCACCTTCGGTATCTTAGAAAACAACCAAACAAGATTACTTTTGAGTGAATGCTTTCTCGATATCGTAAACAACCTTGTGTAAAATAGTTACAGTGACTTACCAGATTGGTAAGCATGTTGGTTCACATGAAAAGATAAACATCACGGATCCACATTCTAAACCATTTAGTAGAGAAGAGGTCAAACTGATGAGCCTGAAGTAGTTTTTTCAAAACATGTTTGAAATCATCAAATCCTTTCTGAAGAAAAATAGGATATATTCCAACTTGAAAGGAGCAAAGCTATTAAGTGCCCACTCAATCGATTCTATAGTTATTATAGTACTCCGCGCCGAAGCCAGAGAATCATAACTAAAAGAAAAGACCTCAGGTTTATCCAAAGATGTAATATCCACACATCCAGGGAAGTGTGAGCTGAATAAGCATTTGCAGAACTTCCTCATTAGAGGAAGTCAAATCGCCATTTGGCAAACGATGTTCGTCCACTCGAATATCCTTGAATTTCGCAAGAATTTCGGGTTAACCAACTGATTCCACTCAAACCGGAAACATTTGTACAAAGATTTTTCCAGTCGAATCGTTCAGCAGACTGGAGATCTTGTACCGACTTTTCGAACCCTCTAAGCAGAATACCCTCTTTGAATGAGTGTAATGAGTGATTACACTCATTCAAAGACTGGAGAGCTTTCTTGTAGGTCTTGCAAGCCGATCTGAAAGCGACGTCTGTTCCAACTGTTTCTATATTGTTTCCTAAGCCTGGCCAGATCAGAGTTCCACCAAGGCGTTCCTCTAGTGGTCTTCACAGACCGCAGAGTTTCTTCAAAACCTACAAACCAAGGTCGTTGTAGTATCAATGACATCATCTAAATCACTTGGAGTGTCATGGATGGTGAGTATCCATGAAATTTAGTCGCAACCTAATCAGGAAAGAGATCCCAGTTGGTTGACCGAGGATTTGTGAAACGCAAAGTTTACGAAGTAACATTCAAATGTTCAAAAAAGATGTAGTGATGATCAGATAAAGATTCTTCATCTGACACATACCAATTGGTCAACTCGTGACTAAGTTTACTTTTGCAAAGCGTTATGTCTAACACTTCCTCTCTGGCAGATACTATGAAGGTTGAGTCGTTGCCTATGGTAAGTTATTCAAGATCTGTAGACCGGAGCAGGAGAAAATAGCTGAAGAATAACTAACTCAGGTATGGAAAACCGAATACCTACAACCTGAATGAGGTATAAAGTAGCCCTGCAAAAGAGGTAAAATACCTAAAATAATAACTGGTGTGAATTCTGTGCATAACGCGTGAATAATGATATTAGGTATGGCAATACCTAAATAATAATCGGCGATACTTCCATACAAATAGCGATTTTTCCATAATTCAATAATACCTCAAGCAGTTCTCAACACCAAACCAATAACTCGTTGAGGCATTGTATCAATACCTAAAAAATACCAAAATAAATTATTTTCAATACCTGGACAACCGACCAATACCTTGTCTTGGTATGATACCTGAATTTGGTATGCTCTAGTTATGCGACAGTTATTCATTCCTGCTCGGGGAGCCTCTCAAGTTAATTTCTGAGCTGCCCCAGATGATATGGTGAGCATTAGCATCACTGCCAATAGTTAGCGAAAGGCCTTTTGAAGTGCAGTATCCCGAGCAGGAGAAAATAGCAGAAGAATAACAAACTCAGGTATGGAAAACCGAATACCTACAACCTGAATGAGGTATTAAGAAGCCCTGCATAAGAGGTAAAATACCTAAAATAATAACTGACGTGTTTCCTGTGCATAACACGCGAATAATGACTTCAGGTATGGTTATACCTAAATAATAATCGGTGATTTTTCCATACAAATAGTGATTTTTCCATAATTAAATAATACCTCAATCAGTCCTCAAAACCAAAATAATAACTCGTTGAGGTATTCTATCAATACCTACAAAATACCAAAATAAGTTTTTTTCAATACTTGGACAACCGACCAATACCTGGTTTTGGTATGATACCTGACTTTGGTATGCTCCAGTTATGTGTCAGTTATTCATTCCTGCTCGGGATGCGATGACTTGCTTGAAAACATCCGTAGGGGATAGTTCATCATGTGGTAAATAAACCGAACAATAGACGTATTTCCTGTTGAGATTTCTAACGGATACATCAATTGTGACAACTCATACATCTCTAGTGGTTAATTCCGAAACGAGTGTGGCAACGATTGTTGACAAGCATACAAGTTCGAGGCATGACACCCCGAGCAGAAGAAAATAACAAGTGAATAACATATCAAGGTATTTATCTTCAATACTACCATACCTTGATATGTCCGTCATTAGGTGGTAATAAGAGGCAAAATAACAAAAACGAATACCAAAACTTTGTATAAATAACACCTACAAAATAACAAGTCTTGTTATTTCGAATATGAATGCATACCTAAAATTTCAAGTACAGTATTTGTTATTCCAAAGTTATTGAACAAACTAATAACATTTCTTGTTATCAAATGTTCCATTTCTTCGATGACTTCATGATGTAATAGCAAAACTTGTTCTTCGGTTATTTTCACTGCTGAACCAACAAACACTACATCAATACCAAATTCTGCTCAAATACCTCCAACTGTTATTGTGATGTTCTTCTAACATTTCGTAGAATAACGCAGTAATAACAATTTTAGGTATTAGACCACATGTTGCTCTTCGCATGGTATTTGTAAGGTATGCCCTTCTGCTCGGGACGCGAGTTTGCCATTTAATGTTTACTGAAAATAGCAAACAGTGGGTTCACAAGGTTTCCTAGATAGAAGTTCCCCTTACAAAAGTAAGGTTCTTAGAGTGAAGTCACTTAGCCTGTGCCATTTTGCATAAGTCTGCAAAGATTGATTGTTGCTGTTCTTTTATGCCGAAGATTGATCTGAGCTATCCTAACCGTAGCCACTACCCAAACTAGGCAAGATTACATTTCGCAATTAACAATGAACAGAGGCAATGAAACCACATCGGTATCGCTTGTAAAACGCCAAAGACAAGGATACACAGAATACACTGTGTAAGTCGCATAATGCGAAACCATATAGGTGAAAATGTAAACTAATTAACAACATCTTCGTAATCCCGTTCTTATTTAGCCTCAAGTTTGAGACTAAAGAAGGGCAGCTGATTGTCTCGGAGAAATACACGGTCCACTGCACCGGAGCAATGGTTAGCGCAGTTAGGACAAAATACTGTGGAGGGTGCCCTAAGTACTCCACAGGCTCCGTTAGCGGTTATTCAAGCTCTGTGACTTCAAACGGTGTCAGGCCATTCGGCCGAAGGTCATTAGGCCGAAGGCCATTCGGCCGAAGGTCATTAGGCCGAAGGCCATTCGACCGAAGGTCATTAGGCCGAATGGTCATTAGGCCGAATGGTCATCAGGCCGAATGGTCATTGGGTCTTCTTCTTGCCGTTACGTCCCCACTGAGACAAAGCCTGCTTCTCAGCTTATTAACTGAGAGCTTCCTCTGCAAATGACCATTTTGCATGTGTGTATCGTGTGACAGGCACGAAGATACTTTATTGATGCTGAATCTACTGATATTTTACCCAAGAATTTTTCCTTCTTTTAAATATAGGCTGTTCTTTCTAGTATCATTGCTGAAATAGTTTTTGGCGCTGAAACTGCTGATATTCAATTCATAAATTTTTCCTTCTTTAAAACATAGGCTATTCTTTCTAGTTCCATTGTTAAACTAGTTTTTGTCAAAAATTGTTGGAAAAGGTAAAAACAACGGCTAACTTTCAATTCGTCCTGATGACCATTCGGCCTAATGACCTTCGGCCTAATGGCCTTCGGCCTAATGACCTTCTGCCTAATGACCCAGCATCACTTCAAACATTCGCATTCAATACAAACTACGAGTCTACGGTAAGGTAAAATTTATTTGACTCTTATCCCGAACCAGAATTTCTCTCGCAACCTGTACCTCAAAGAATTGCGGGATCCCCGCCCCGTCCAACCAGCGCCTTACGCGAAATGATTGACAGCATAATCGAGCGTGGTCGAAACTCTCCCGCGTCAAACAGTGATTCTTACTGCCAGAACTTCTCGGCGACCACGCCGCCGACCGGGTCGCTAATCCAATTAGTACCGTATGACAGTTACCACGGCGCGCATGTTCTTCCACTACCGACTGCCCTGGACCAACCGCTTCAGCAAAGTTCTTATCTCGGAAAGAACGCGACGGCGGCTGTCAGAACATTTGGCCTCTGTGTGTTTTTCAACCGCGCAATTGATTTCCTATCGATTGGTGGCGGACCAAGTGGTCGAACTAGTTCAGCTCAGAACAACTAGCCGACCAATTGATATGGTGTGTGATGAGCGCGGCTGCTAGTGGCGCGCTTTGCCTCGGGGCTGTAATCTCCGACTGATCCGACAGCTTGTGACAGTTGATAACAAGCTCTAGAGAAGTGCCTGCCTAGTAGGTAGGGTAGCGAGTGCACTGGCGGCACGATGTCAATGTGAAAAATCAATGTTATTGAAACAAATTTAAAATGTTGTATGGGAGCAACCAAAAATTACGAAGCAATTGTTGGTCAACATTGAGCACACCCAATTAGTATTTTATTCAACTAGGCTCAGTGTACCAGTTATGGCTATAGTTCCTCAAATTGGCTATAGTTGATTTTCAACATTTAACGATTAAAAACAACATGAAATATGGGAGCGGACCTGGTGTGATGGTTAGAACTCTTGACCATCACGCCGAGGACCTGGGATCGAATCCCACTCCCGACAAACTCACAAAATGTGAGTTCTTCCTTCGGAAGGGAAGTAAAGCGTGGATCCCGAGATGAACTAGCCTAGGGTTAAAAATCTCGTTAATACAGATAAAAAAAAAAACATGAAATATTGTGTGGATGCAAGATCACACTTACAAAAGATGATTGCAATCATTCAAACTTCACAATTTGCTAAAATTGTTATAGAAATAAATCATTTTCCTTATCATTTCGGCGTCCCTGCACCATATTTTGCCATAGTGTACCAGTTATGGCTAATCCCATAAGGAATGCATGCAAATAGTGCGAAGTGGAACCGAAATAAGAAAATGTGTCCATAACTGGTACAGGGTTCCTATAATTGGCACACGCCGTAATAAATGCTAAAAGTAGTATTGGCTCAGTTTGTTAATTTTTCATGTAAAGTATTGAAACTACACTATCATTTGACATATTGAAAACATTCGTTGGTATTCTTATTATTTTTGTAGAAATAATTTTCCTTAGGTAGTGCAATAACTGGTACAGGCACCCTAATTGTCCTCATAAACATTGACGCTGATCAATATTTGAATAATTGTAATCGCAACGTTTAATCATGCTGATAAACTTTTCAGTCACCTTTTTTTTATCATGAGCTCTTCTGGAGCTCAATAATAGCTCTACAATCACTAATGTAATAACCGGTATTGTGCTGTAAAATTGGCAGTTCTTTGAAAATTTGTATTTATTTAACGCCGAACTCTGTTTCGTTTTTGTCGCATCTGATTCGTGTTATAAAAAATGTGTTTCGCGACCCAAGTAAAGGCGGATAACAAAGTGATAACAAGTTATGTGAAAAAATACAGCTGATTGATGACTGATTTTTTATCAATAAGTTATCATTCAGTGCTATTTTATTGACCAAAATAGTAGAAATCCACTTTACCGACATCGCCACCTATTGAAAGAAGTTTCTTATAATTTACAGCCAATGTTTTAAACTATTGCACCCAGGCGGGTCTCAAACCCTGATCGAGTGATTGTCGGTCGTAGACGGTAGCCCCTATAAGGAGTGTATCGGAAAGTAGTTGAAAATGTTCAGAATGCTCTATCTCGAAGCTGGGTTGGTCTTTTCATTTCGGTTCTTCTATGAAATCTTCACAATATAGTTAAGTTTAGAATACCTTGGAAACATTTGGAAAATGTTTCGTATTATTGAAAATATGGTTAAATGAATACACCCCACAAAATAAAAATCTGCACAAAATGCAATTTTGTTAAGCTTTTTCAACATTTCAAAAATCTGTAGCGAGTAAAATTTGTACGATAAAAAATCTGAAAAATATTGGTGTTTGTTAACAGTTATGTACACATAACATATCATTCAACACCGACTTTAAAAATTCATATTTTCG